>NW_015165383.1:43685-65610 GCF_001447785.1 Gekko japonicus
CTTCCCTCCCCCAGTCCAGATGCAAACCCCCCTCCCCGGACCCGCATGCGCGCGCGCCTGAAACGCAAAACAGCCCCTCCTCTTTCCCGGACCCCCCCCCCTTGCTCGGCCGCGCCAGCAAAAGGCTCCGGGCGTTTAACCCTCGCAGTGCTGCAGGCCTCCGGTCTCCTCCAGGAGGAGCTTCAGTCGAGCTGCCGTCTGCGACGCCCTGGGCTGCTCAATGGGGCTCCTTGGGAGTCACTCTGCACGGGGCTCCTCCACGCCCGGAGGATCCTGCGCTGTTCCGCCGTCTCGGAAAAAGGAGGCTGAAGCTGGGTTGACCCCCCCCCCCCAGTCATCCACCTCCTAGAATGACTGTCAAAGGGGGGGGGGCGGCGAGACCTTAGGAGGCTCCCCCGCTCTTCTTTTTTACATGGACTAGGAGAGGAGGTGGCGGCGGCTACAAGCATGGACGGCTTCAAGAGTGAATTAGATAAGCATCTGGAGCAGAGGTCCATCAGTGGCTATTAGCGCCACAAGGGATAGATAGGGACTCTGGGGCAAGGGATGCTCTGTCTTCTTGGTGCTTGGGGGGGGTCAACAGTGGGAGGGCTTCTAATGTCCTGGCCCCACTGATGGACCTCCTGATGGCACCTGGTATTTCTGGCCACTGTGTGACACAGAGTGTTGGACTGGATGGGCCACTGGCCTGACCCAACATTGGCTTCTCTTATGTAGGAGGCCGCTCCGAGGTCTGGGGAGAAAACGCAGGAGCTCGCAGGCGGCCAGGAGGCGCCCCGGCGAGAGTTCTCCAGGGTATTGCTGGGAGGGGGGAGGGACCGAGGAGCCCGGATTCCCGGGAAGGAAGGAGGCTGTATTTGGACCCCCCCACCCCCCTTCAATTGTCACCTTGCTTATTTTGTGTGTGTGTGTGTGTATATATATATATATATTATATGCAGAGTACATCATGCGAAATGCTGGCCTGGATTAAGCGGGAATTAAGATTGCTGGGGAAAAGATGAACAACCTCAGATATGCAGACGATACCACTCTAATGGCAGGAAGTGAAGAGGACCTTGAGAGCCTCTTGCTCAGGGTAAAAGAGAAGAGCGCAAAAGTGGGCTTGAAGCTCAACATCAAAAAAACTAAGATCATGGCATCCAGCCCCATCACTCCTTGGCAAATACAAGGGGAAGTCATGGAAGTAGTGACAGACTTCACCTTCCTGGGATCCCAGATCACCGCAGACTGTGACAGCAGCCATTAAATTAAAAGACACCTGCTCCTTGGGAGGAAAGCGATGGTGAACCTAAACAGCATGATAAAAAGCAGAGACATCACCCTGCCAACAAAAGTCCGCATGGTCAAAGCAATGGTATTCCCAGTAGTCATGTATGGCTGCGAGAGTTGGACTATAAGGAAGGCCGAGCGCCGAAGAATAGATTCTTTTGAACTATGGTGCTGGAGAAGACTCTTGAGAGTCCCTTGGACTGCAAAAAGATCAAATCAGTCAATCCTAAAAGAAATCAACCCTGACTGTTCCCTGGAAGGCCAGATAATGAAAATGAAGCTCAAATACTTTGGCCACCAAATGAGAAGGGAGCACTCACTAGAGAAGACCCTGCTAGTGGCGAAGTCCAGTCCCTGGTGGGGGCTGCTCTGGTGGAAGGGCAGGAAGCCTTTTTCTTGCGTCTGCAGCCCTGAAAGGGTTAAAACAGTCAAGCTGTTTGCTAGAGAGGCCGAGGGAGGAGGGGGGCGGTAAGAAGGGTTTGCTTCCGAAGTGGGGAAGGGAACAGGGAGGGTTAAAGAGACAAGCAGCAGAAGGGCCAAGCCTTTTGCAACCTAATCCTGGAGAGGTTTACTCCCAAGTAGGACACCAAGGAGCTGCGGTGGCTCAAGTGGTTAAGACACTGAACTGCAGGCTGTGGAAGGTTGGTAGTTCAGCAGTTCGAGACCCGAGTTGCCGCATGACGGAGTGAGCTCCCCATCTCTAGTTCCAGCTCCTGCCAACCTAGCAGTTTGAAAGCAAGAAATTGCAAGTAGATAAATAGGTACCACTCGAGACCCGAGTGTGCCGCATGACGGCGTGAGCGCCCATCTCTGGCCCCAGCTCCTGCCAACCTAGCAGTTCGAAAGCAAGAAATTGCAAGTCGATAAATAGGTACCACTTCGGTGGGAAGGTAACAGCATTTCATGCGCCTCGGTGTTTAGTCATGCCGGCCACATGACCACAGAAACTTCTTTGGACAGTGCGTCTGCAGCCCTGAAAGGGTTAAAACAGTCAAGCTGTTTGCTAGAGAGGCCGAGGGAGGAGGGCTTGGAAACAGAGATGTGCACCGCATCCCTAGAGTCGGATTCGACTGGCTTTCGAGCAAGGGAAACCTTTACCTTACCTGAGCCAAAGAGTGTGTGGATGATAGATTTCCTTGTGTACAGAGGCCTCGATCCCCTTAAGCTGCCACCCTGTCAAAGAACCCACGCCTGGACTCTGTGGGTTAGGGTTAGATATGTTCACAATAAACCAGACCTTTATTCAAAGAAATCCCACAGGAGAGACCTTGTGGCTGTGTGGAAAGAGCTTCAGGGACAGCAGAGGCCTGAATTCACACAGGGAATTTCCTCACGTGTGAAAAGTGCTCCAGTGTCTGTTGGAGCTTTTTGCACCAGCACAGAATTCTCACCGCTCTGGTGAGTGGAAAGAAATTCAGTCTCACAACGTGACTTGCCAAGGGATTCCTGCCACGAGGTCACTTCCCATCTTATTGTACAACAAACCATTCACACAGGAGAGGAACATTAAACATCTCTCTGGAATGTGGAAGGTGGATTTCTAACGCCCCAGAGATCTATAGCGCCCCTGTATAAATCTATGGAGCAGCCTCATTTGGAATACTGAGTAGTTCTGGTCACCATATCTCAAAAAGGACATCACACTGCAGAGGTAGAAAAAATACAGAAGAGGACAACCAAGATGTTTAGGGGGTCGGAGAAACATTCCCATGGGGAAAGGCTGAAGAGTTTGGGATTGTTCATTTTAGAAAACAGAGGACTCGGGGGGGGGGGACGGCATGATAGAGGTTTATAAAACTAGGCACGGGATGGAGAGAGTTGACAAACAGAACTTTGGTTGGCAACCCTATTTACAGCCGGGCCTGACAAAGTCCCATTTATGCCAGATCCGGCCCTCATAACAAATAAATTCGACACCCTTGTTTTAATCCCTGGGCGAGAGCCATCCAGGTGCCAGGAAAGGCCTTCGTTTGGTGTGACAGCCAGTTTGGTGTCGTGGTTAAGTGCGTGGACTCTAATCTGGGAGAACCGGGCTTGATTCCCCACTCCTCCACTTGCACCTAGCTGGATGACCTTGGGCAAGCCGTAGTTCTGATAAGAGCTGTCCTTGAAAAAGGGCAGTTTCTGTCAAGAGCTCTCTCGGCCCCGCCTACCTCCCAGGGTGTCTGTTGTGGGGCGGGGAAGGGAAAGGGGTTTGTAAGCCGCTCTGAGACTCCCTTTGGGTAGTGAAGGGCAGGGTATAAATCCAAGCTCATCTCTTCTCTTCTCCTTCGTTCACCTTCGGGAGATCCTAGAGACATGGCAAATGAAACAGGGCCGAGTCGGATGTCATCCGCCCAAGAACAGTGCGAGATTAGGCAGTTGGGTCTTGCCTGGCTCTTCTTGACTAGAGTTCCCTCTCAGCTCCTCAGTGCTGTGAGCAATTATTTCCCCCCCAAAAAATGGTTTTATTCATTTTACATTAACAACAAGATTCACAACAGGATAGGCGTGTACATAGAGCCTGCATATATTATTTTATACATGCAAATAAATATAGCTCCATATAGTCTAGTCTAAGGATGCTGCTTTTCAATGTCTTACAAGTCAAACCTTATGACATGAGAGCTTAGAGTCTAATCTAAAAAGTCTAAAGAGTGACACTTCCCGTTACATACTGTCCGTACAGTATGTCTAGAATACCTTTTGAGATTGCTAAATGAGGTGAAGAGTATTTATTACATCAGGTATTGTTCCTTTAGTGGTTAGGTGTGCTAATATGGGAGACCATAAACTTGTAATATCATCGTGTTTTATGAGCCCAGAGGAAGTTATTCAATGTACTTTGCCATTCTTTTAATTTCGACTTCGGTATTTTCATTGATATTGTTCTGAAAAGGAAGATGAATTTGGGGAGAATAAAGGATTTCATTGTTGTATCTGTCTTTCCAATTTGGGTTTGTTTTCTCCCAATTTTGCAGTTGGGTTTTAATTTCCTTAATTATACGTGTATGATTCTGATCTATTAACTCATTCGGGTCCCTTGGGATTTTGATTCCCAGACATGTTAATGTGGAATCGGTCCATTCATATTTAGTTGTCTCTAAATTTTCCTTTGTATTCCTTGCTATGTGGATCGGCATCAATTTTGATTTTGTTTGGTTTATTTTGTAGTGAGGGTAGTGATTCTTTGGGTTGGTTAAAAACAGTAACATGTCATCCGCAAGTATAAGTTTATAGTTTTTCTTCCCTATTTCGATTCTATCAATATCATCTTTATTTCTGATCATGTAGGCTAGTGGTTCTATTGCGATTGCGAATAGTAGGGGTGAGAAAGGGCACCCCTTTTCCAATAATAAATGGTGTTGAGAGTGTGTCATTTAGTTTTAGGCACGATTTTGGTTCTTTGTAAATGGCATTGATGACGTTTAAGAATTTTTGACCAAAGCCCATCCTTAGTAAAAGTTCTTTCAGGTATGGTATTTCTAGAGTATCAAAAGCTTTCTCTATGTCTAGGGAAAGCAGGATCATTTCTGTTTTGTTTTGTTATGTCTATTATGTTGAGGACCTTGTGAGTGTTGTCTATTAGATCTCTATTAGGCATGAATCCTACTTGATCTTGTGAGATATAATGTTATAAATGTGTTCAATCTCTTGGCTATAATTGAGGTAAAAATTTTGGAGTCTACGTTCAGTAGTGAGATTGGTCTGTATGAAGAGGGTAATGTAGCATCTCTATGTGGTTTGGGTAGGACTACCACTGTGGCTTGTGACCATGATGGCAGAAGCTGTCCAGTGGGTAGTATGTGGTTGCAAGCCATTGCTAAGGGCTCCGCTAAGATGTGAGCAAAGGTTTTGTAGAATTCATTTGTGTAACCGTCTGGGCCAGACGATTTATTTGTTTTTAATCTTTTGATGGAGTCTATGATCTCTTGTTTCAGGATGGGTTTTTCCATTATTTCTTTGTGTTCTGTTCTTATTTTTGGAATGGGATGTTTGTGAAAGTGCTCAGTGATACTATTTTGTGGTGTGTTATTTGAGGAGTATAGGTTGTTGTAGTAATCCCAAAATGTTTGTGTTATAGATTTGTTTATGGTATGTAATTTACCTTTCTTGTCCTTAATGCTATAAATTGTTCTCTCGATGCATTTTGAGTTGACTCTCTTGGCTAAGATTTTTAAAGATTTTGCAGAGTTATGCCATAGATTTTGTCTTAGAAATAACAGGTTCTTTTGTATGCATGTGATTTCAAGTAGCTCTAACTCGCGCCTAGCTCTGAGCAATTTTTTGTCGCATTTTTTCTCAAAACCAGACCATCCTCTATTGATCTTATCAAGGTTGAACGAATTCCTGGTCCATTATGTTTTGAACGCTTTCGATTTATATTTCACTCTAGTAATATTCCTACCTGTCTGTTAGCACACTGTTTTGAATATGCTAGGTTTGGGATTAATTTTCAAAGATATTTTAAGGATCACTCTGTTCATCAATTAGTTGTTCCGGCTTTATGTCCATTGAAAATGAATCTAGATAATGCTAGGATTAAACAGAAGGAGATCAGCAGAACAAAAATGCAAGATTCACTAGACCTATCAATGCTTATTGATCTCTCTTCTCCTATAAAATCGCCCCCTGAAGTGAGAATTCAAAACCCACATCCTTTAATGCTAAACCCAAGAGCTGAACCCATGGAAGTGATAAATACAATACTGACTGAAATAAATGATGATGTGGAACAAGGGATTTTGGCCTCTTTTGGAGCTTTACCCCCAGCTGACCAAGATAATCTACTAAATCAGCTTCAAACTCTGTTGGCTTCCCTCAGAGAAATTAAGTTAAGCTCCAAACATTCAATGGAACCTTCCCATGGCGGTGATGTTCCTTCTGTAATAAATGAAGAGATTCTAGTAATCCCAAATGTTCCACCACAAAATTCTAATGTTATTCTTACTAAAATAGATGATGTGATCTCGATAATTTCAGACACTCCACCATGTGATATTAATATCGCTTCCTCTGAAGCGAAACTCAAATGTCCTGCCACAAACCAATAAGCATATTCCCTTAGAGCCACTAATTATAGTGAATGGAGGCGCGGAGAAGAAATCTGAAGCTCTACTCTCAAAGAAACCTCTGCTTGAGGCTACCTTGAATTGACAACCATCAAATGCTCATATTAAAATACTATCATGGAATATCACAGGATGGAGCTGTAGAATGAAAGATCCTGCTGTTAAAACCTATATATCAAATTTTCATATCATTATGGTTCAGGAAACTTGGGTCAAAGAGAGCATTTGTCTACCTGGTTTTGTTGTTTTTGAAGTGAATGCTCAACCTAGCCTACATAAAGGTCGCCCAAAGGCCGGGTTAACCTGTTTAATTTCCTCAACGCTTAACTGTCTTAGCGTATCTCAGATAGCTGCTAATCAGTATATATTGGCATCATGGTTGCAATTTTCAACTTATTCTTTGATAATCATTACAATTTACTTTCCCCCTTTATCTGTTCAGAGAGAAATTGAATCTCTCTGGAAGAATCTGAGAGAACTCCTTGATATGATCATGCAACAATATCCTAGTGCTTCAATATTGCTTGCGGGAGATTTTAATGCTCGAATGGGCCAAAATGATGATGCCCTGATAGCAACTGAGGAAGAAAGATCTCTGGTTGACTTTTCCTATCCTTATTTATATCAAAGGAGATCGAGGGACTGTAAGGTTAATTGGGCAGGTAAACAGCTCTTCAGCCTCATGATGTGCTATGGTCTTGTGGTTTTAAATGGACTTAAGAATCTAGACCCCATAGGCGATTTTACCTGTGTAACACACAAGGGCGTTAGTGTAATTGATTATATATTGGTATCAACAAACTTGCTGCCTAGAATTTGCAACTTCAAGGTGGCCGATTATATGGGAGGCGATCATTTGCCCCTTCAGCTAACTATTTCAATCACTCCTGATTGTCTGTTACCACCTAGGCTTGCATTTGACCTGCAACAAGGAGGAAACTCTTTGAGACCAATAAGATGGTCTCCAAATTTGATTCCTACTGCAATGAACATTATGCACTCTAATAATTCTAAACTTCTAACTGAGGAACTCCTGAAACACGATCATATTTCAAGGAAGATAGAAATATTAACCAATATTTTAGATCTTTTTATGCCAATTTGTTCTAAATTAGCTACTGTTAATAGGGCTGACAGGAAAAATACCTGGTTTGATAAAGAGTGCAGAGATCATATGAGAAGAATTAGGTCTAAACACCGTGTATTTAAACGTACAAACTCCCAGGCTCATCTAATGGATCTTATATCATTAAAAAGAGAATTTAAGTCCCTAGTAAAATATAAAAAATGGTCAGCCACATGCCAAGAGTGGAAGGTTCTAATTACAGCCATAAACAATAATGAATCTCAAACATTCTGGGAGTTGATTAACAGGGGTCTTTCTGGAGTAGATAGAATTCCAGCGTGTATTGCCCCCGGAATTTGGGAAAGATATTTCACCTCTATTTTTGCTGTGACCCCTGGCTTTGAGTTCCAAGGGGATCAGATTGAACCGCCTCAAACCAACTTCTGGCCTCCAGTTTCATCTGAGACTGTGAGTCTTTTAATCATGCAAATGCGTTCAGGCAAAGCTCCAGGCCCAGATTTAATTCCAGCAGATCTCCTAAAAGTAAACCCCACCTGGTGGAGTAGATTTCTAGCCCCTCTTTTTACTCAAATCAATGAATCTGGCATTATTCCTCAATCATGGAAGCATGCAGTGATAGTTCCAATACATAAGAAAGGCCCAAAAACAGTTCCTACTAACTATAGGCCTATAAGCCTGCTTTCAGTAATAGGCAAAGTGTATGCAGCTTTTTTAAATCATAAACTGCTGGACTGGATAAAAACAGAATCTATAATTTACCCTGAGCAAGCGGGATTTAGAAATGGAGTCTCAGCCTTAGATCATTGCGTGGTACTGTATCATCTTGCCGATAAATACTCTTCTTATTCAAAGGGTTCCCTTTATGCAGCATTTATGGATCTCAGGGCAGCATTTGATTCAGTCCCCAGATGCCGCCTCTGGGCCAAATTGTCCAAAACATCTCTAGACAAGAGACTTCTTTGGCTGATTTACAAACTGTACGAGAATCCTACTGCACAAATTCGTTGCGGAGTAGATGGGCAACTTACAAATACCATTCATCTCTCTAAAGGTGTTAAGCAAGGATGCTTATTAGCCCCCACGCTTTTTAATCTTTATATAAATGATGTTGTCCCATATATCAAAAAAACAATCTGTCACGCACCCATACTAGCGGGACAGGAAGTTCCTATACTACTTTATGCAGATGATGCAGTGCTGCTATCCAGATCAGAAGTTGGCTTGCGTAAGCTAGTGAATGCTTTTACTGATTACTGTATCCAAGAGGGGCTGATGATCAATTATGAGAAATCAAAAATAATGGTTTTTTCTAACAAACCTTGTTTAAAACAAAGATCATGGAAGGTTAAGGGTGGGGAGATAGAACAAGTGTCTCATTTCAAATATCTGGGGATAGTGTTCAGCTCCAGTTGCCGCTGGAAACATCATATAAGAGCAGCAACTGAAATCGCTAAATTAAATTCTAATGCCCTCCTTAAATTCTATTATTCAAGAGGCGGCCAGTATGTCCCAATGGCCATTGCAGCTTTTAATGCGAAAGTTACTTCACAATTTTTATATGGGGCTGCGATCTGGATTAAAGAAATTTCGGAATTATCAGATCAGATCCTTCTCCAGTTCCTGCGTAAAATTGCAGGAGTCCCTAAATGTGTCGCAGGGACGGCACTTAGAGAAGAATTCGCACAATGCTCCTTTGAGTCAAGAGCCTGGAAGGCAGCCTTTAAATTGAGACTGAAAGTTCTTTATATGACACCTAATGCTCAAGGAGGTCTTCTTTATCTTTTAAAAGGGGATAATTATAAATGTACGTGGGCAAAACATATAGATAACAAGCTGGAGTGGATTGGTCTCGCCCCTACGGGGCTTAATAATTTAAATTATCAAGAAGCGCTAAATTTGATGAGATTGAGGGTGACAAACATTGACCGACTCAGCACTTCAATTCGTGCTAGGCGAGTATGCTCCAACTCTGCCTTAGGGATTGTTCCACCTAAGAAAACTCCCTCATATATGAGCTTCCTTACATCCCCCAGATCTAGATATGTCTTCACGCTTGCTAGGTTGAATGCTTTTCCAACTGCAGAGTTAAGTGGCCGTTTTGCTAAAATACAGTACTCAAATAGATTGTGTGATTGTGGATCAGGTGCAATAGAGACCTTAGATCATCTTATGTTATTTTGCCACCAATGGATTGACCCCAGATCCTGTTGGATTATTCCTATTTTACAAAAACATCACTTCCCTATGGAACCCTGGGTGATAACCATACTACTAGCAGATGAGGACCCTGAAACGACTCGCTTGGTGGCAAAATATCTTTCGATAGAGCTATTTTTAAAGCGGCTTTGAAATGTTATAAAAAGTTTTATGTATAAAATTTTAAAATTAATTTCCATAATATCATGGGATTTTATAGAATTCATTGAAGTTTACAAAATGTGGTCTGATAATACTGTTCGAGAGTATGTTTACTAGTTTTTATTGTAAAGACGTTTGGTCTAAATTATATGTAATGCATTTTATAGTTGCTGTTTGTATGTCTGGCTTAAGACCTTGGGTCAATGAAGCTAATAAATGAAATGGAATGGCTAGGTCTTGTATGGTGATTAGGAGATTCTGTCTTTCTATATTTTTTCATTTATTTATGTATGATGTTTTGGATATGAGATGTTACACTCTCAACTTGTCTGTTCCTTCATAGAATTTGGGAAAGGAACAGTTTTTGACACTTTTGAAGATGTCAGATTTAGAATGGCACATAACCTGAAGTAACAAGTTTCACAGAGGAGGGGAAAACCTAAAAAGGCCTTTCTTTGTGTAACTACCTTCTCAGGCTTTCTGAACCGCCAGCACCAAGGCATTTGAAGAACCTGATTAGAACTAGACATAGGAAAGTTTCACCCTTGTATACATTCTCTGAGGAACCTGAAGGTCTGGTCTGTGCCTCAAGCTCTTTCCACACTCTGAATATTTATAACATTTCTTTCCTGTTAGCATAACGTTTCTGTGTAGATTCAAGATTCTTACAGAAGTTTATATATTTCCAATGCTTTGTATGGTCTGTGGTTGTCTTTTATGTTTGAAATCGGAGAAAAGCTCTTTTCACGGCTAAAGAATTTCTCCTTGTGTGGGTTCCTGCTCTGGTCAGAACCAGTATGAACTAGATAATGTAGCTGTCATGAACTGTCAGGTAGATCACCAACCGGATGTCTTACCAAGCAGCACTCATATGCTGACACTTCCCTGTGTGGGTTCTCTGATGCCGTTGAAGACTACCACTCTTACTGAATCTCTTTCCACACTCTGAGCATTCAGAAGGTTTCTCCCATGTGTGGGCACTCCGATGCCATTGAAGACTACCACTCCTACTGAATCTCTTTCCACACTCTGAGCATTCAGAAGGTTTCTCCCATGTGTGGGCACTCCGATGCCATTGAAGACTACCACTCCTACTGAATCTCTTTCCACACTCTGAGCATTCAAAAGGTTTCTCCCCTGTGTGGGTTTTCTGATGCTGGTGAAGATTGCCACTCCGACTGAATCTCTCTCCACACTCTGAGCATTCAAAAGGTTTCTCCCCTGTGTGGGATCTATGGTGATTCTGTAGAGTGCCACCATGACTGAATCTCTTTCCACACTCTGAGCATTCAAAAGGTTTCTCCCCTGTGTGGGTTCTCTGATGCTGCTGAAGATTGCCATTCTGACTGAATCTCTTTCCACACTCTGAGCATTCAAAACGTTTCTCCCCTGTGTGGGTTTTCTGATGCTGCTGAAGATGGCCACTCCTACTGAATCTCTTTCTACACTCTGAGCGTTCAAAAGGTTTCTCCCCAGTGTGGGTTCTTCGATGAACTTGAAGATTGCCACTCTGACTGAATCTCTTTCCACACTCTGAGCATTCAAAAGGTTTTTCTCCTGTGTGGGTTCTCTGATGCAGTTGAACACTGCCACTCCAACTGAATCTCTTTCCACACTCTGAGCATTCAAACGGTTTTTCCCCTGTGTGGGTTCTATGATGCCGTCGAAGACTGCTACTGCTACTGAATCTCTTTTCACACTCCGAGCATTCAAAAGGTTTCTCCCCTGTGTGGGTTCTCTGATGCTCTTGAAAACGGCTACTCCAACTGAATCTCTTTCCACACTCTGAGCATTCAAAAGGTTTTTCGACTCTGTGTATTCTTTGGTGTACAAAGTACTTTTCACTCCAAATGGATTTACTTGTCTTCATTATCCTGTGCTTTGGAATATGTACATTATACGGTCTTCCATCTCTCTTCTGAACCATATGACTGCCTTTCTTTCTCATCAGTCCGCCTCGATTTCTGACATTCTCTTTCAAGTCTCCATTTTTAACTTTATCTGGCATTTGGTGATGAAGTTCCTCAACCAGATCATCCTCTGCTGGAAAAAATAGAGTGATCCTGTTAGCACCTGGGAGGGCAGGTAAGGTCCAAAGGAATCTCCTTGACTGCAGTAGAAAAGGATAGACAGCCCTTTGGCCTTGTCCACCTTGGCTGATCTTAACCACCCCTCCACCTTTTCCCAGAATATCTTGTATTCAAGGAGACCTCACCCCCTCAAGTGGCACAGCTGAGCACTTGCCCACAAGGACCTTCTGAGCCTCCAGTTTTCAGGCCCTCCCTCCTTCCCCAGCGGGCTGTATGATTGCATGAAACGTTGTTCAGAAATGAATCAGAAAATGCCCCATGGCACGTCCTTGCCTTTTCCCTTCTCATAACCGTGAGGGATACTCACTCTCAGCCCGCTCATTTGGGAAGGAAATATGTTCTTGGGATCCTCTTGAGGAAATCCTCAGCCTTTCTTCAGATGTAAGGCCGTTGTCTATCTCCACCGTCGTCTCTCTCATATGCCTGCCTTTGTTTGCAGAGAGACAGAGAGAGAGAGTGATCATTCTTGTATGGGGAAGGAAAGAAATTCAAGAGTAAAAATTCCAACTAGTATCAGGGGAATAGATTTGTGTGGCAAAGCATCCTAGTTCCCACAAGGTTTTACGTGATTATTAAGTGGCCTGGTCCTAGATGCAGGTGTTTGTGACTTGAATCTTCCTGCAGCTACAATCCTTATCTTTATCAAGGCTGGACTCAAGAATGCAGTCATTGGTTAATAGTAATTGGTGCACCATGAGAACCTATATCCACTTTTGTAGCCAGGAGGGAGGGGGGATTAGGAGGGTGCTGACAGCCTCTGGAATATTCCATCAAGGAGGACTCTTGATTGGGTCATTAGGACCACCTGACCCAAGAGGTAGAAAATATAATACATGTATAGACAAGAGGGAAGCCAGGCTAAATTTATGCTCATGCCATGCTAGTATGTCTTGATATTTTCTTGCTGCATCATGATGAATAGTCTGTAAAGTAGCTTCAGCTACACCTGGAATACGTATGCTCTAACAAGAGGTGCTATCTAATACCAAATACTGCATGTACTGCATGGGACACTTCGCTTTCCTTGTTTTTTCTGTAGTTGAGCTGCTGCAACACTGCTGTTTAGTGATGCTTTCTTTTAAAATATTTAAGAGCCCTTTATACATTTAAAAAGGGGTCTGCTTTGCTTGTGTGCTCTCTTCTACTGAACCCACTGAGCTGGGTGCTGCTCAGGTACAAAGAGTAGTGACCCAGGGAGACCCAGGCTTCGGTTCTTGACAGGATCGTTTCCAGATCACAGGCAGAGCGGGTGTCTGTAACCCCATTCAGGGGGAAGGGTGTCTTATAAAAGCTGGCAACAGAGAAATTAGGATCTGGCCCCTTTCAGAGTCCTTCTGAGGGCCTCTCATCCCTCCCTTTGCCTCAGGCCAGGACACCTTCTCTGGCTTGGGTGATGGCCACAACACTGGCCTCCGTTGCCCCTGGGCAAGAACACACACAGGAACCTGACTCATGCTGAATTCAACCCTTCGCCCATCAAAGTCAGTGTTGCCTATTCAGTCCGGCAGTAGCTCTCCAGGGTCTCAGGCAGAAGTCTTTCACATCACCTCCTACCTGATCCTTTTTACTGGAAATGCTGGGGATTGAACCTGAGACCTTCTACATGCCAAGCAGATGCTCTGCCAGGGAGCCACAGCCCCCCTCCCCCAGTAGCGGGACAGGCCTCAAAACTGTGAATAGCTATTCAATATTTTGATTCATGCCTCCTCACAATGGCAGCAATTTGCACCCTTGGCACCAAGGAAAGACCCTTACCCAGAAACGCCACATTCTCGTAGTTCTCCAGCATGACTTCCCTGTACAGAGCTCTTTGTCCCGGATCCAGCAGGGCCCATTCTGCCTCGGTGAAATCGATGGACACCTCCTCAAAGGAAAAGGGACCCTGAAAGGAAAAGCAGATTCCCTCCTCAGAGATCACGGCAGGCAGAGACGGCACCCTGGAAGGGAGCAGACAGGGAAGGAACAGGATGTCAGGCTTGAGATGGGTAAAGGGAACGGCGTTCAGAGGATCTCTCGCCCAGACACCTCGTAGAAACAGCAGGAGCATCTGCTCCCCCAAGAAAGTAAGGGGGACCCGGGCTGTCCGCCCTGCTCGTCGCATTGTGGCAGAAAAATCAGCGAGCCTGGGGCATTTCTGTCTAACAGCTTATATTAGCTAAGGCCTCTTTGTTTGGTTCCTTGCCCATGAGCCTTTGCAGGCTTAGCGATGTCATCTCTCAAGCCTCTCTTTAGCCTGACAAGGCACTCTGCTCCAAAAAGAATAGTTTTCATTTCTCTAAGTCTACCATTTCCCCCTCATATGTGTCAAAGACTCCTAATGAGATACCGCAATTAAAGGATTACGAATAAAGGGGGAGGAATATAAACTACAAGCATATGCAGATGATCTGGTCTTTATACTAGATACACCAATAGAATCTATCACAACCTTAATACATGTAATAGAAGAATATGGACAAGTGGCTGGGCTTAAAATCAATTTCAAGAAAACTAACATATTAACGAAAAATTGCTCAAAGTTACAAAAAGCAAAGATTCAAGAACTATCAAAAATGGAAATAGTTAAAAAGATTAAATACCTAGGTATAACGATATCAAGTCGGAATATCAGACTTATAGAAGATAACTATAATAACTTACTTAATGAAACTCAAAAAGGATCTAGATAGGTGGAAAGATCTAAAATTATCCATGATGGGCAGAATCGCTGCTGTGAAGATGAATATTTTACCCAGGTTTATCTTTTTGGCGCAAAATATACCAATTCTAAGAAAGACATTATACTTTAAAGACCTAGAAAAAACGTGTAATAGATTCATTTGGGACAACAAAAGGCCAAGAATTAACTGTAAATATATGCAGGACAAAAAGGAGATGGGCGGTTTTGGAGTACCAAATTGGAATTTGTATTATAAAGCAGCGGCACTCGTATGGATTAGAGATTGGATAACATTAGAAAATCCTAGACTATTAAAACTGGAAGGGCATGATCTAGCCTCAGGATGGCATAAATATATTTGGTATGAAGAAGGTAGAACGCCAAAGAACTTTACTCACCACACGATAAGGGGAGCCCTAATAGGTATTTGGAAGGAAATTAAATTAAAATACTATTTAAAAACACCTTTGTGGGTAGCACCGATTGAAGCAGAAATGTTACCGACTTTGATGGAGAAGAGGTGGCAAGTCACATATGAAGACCTATTAGATGAAAATGATAATTTGAAAAGTGTAGAACAATTAGATAAACAAAAGGCGAAACTCACCTGGTGGGATATAATGCAACTAAACTCAAGATATAACAGAGATAAAAAAGTGGGATTTTATAAAGAGAAAAACAATTTAGACAGAATTTGGCTGTCCTCAAGTGATAAGCTAATTCAAAAACTGTATAAACTACTAATGTCAGACTATTTGGTAGATGATACGATAAAAGGCACTATGATTACGTGGTCAAAGGATCTACAATGCACTTTAGAGGCTGAACAATGGGTAAAAACATGGCAGTCAATAAAATTCATGCGAGCAATCCCATATAAAGAAAACATATACAAAATGTTCTACAGGTGGCACTGGACACCAGAAAAATTAGCAAAATGCTATGGCACTCCTAATAAGAACTGTTGGAAATGTAAACGAAATGTTGGAACATTTATGCATATGTGGTGGAGATGCGAGAGAGTACAGAGATACTGGAAAAAAATCTTTAGAATGATAAATGAAATAACAGAAGAACCAATACCTTTTGTACCAGAGATAGCTTTATTGAATATGCTTCCAGAATTATATACTAAAACAAACAAATATGTAATTACATATTTTCTTACAACAGCTAGAATTTTATTAGCCAGAAAATGGAAATTAGAAGACCTACCCTCTAGAAATGATATAGTTGATAAGATGTTATCGGTAGCTGAAATGGATAAACTAAGCTTAATGTTAAAAGGTAACAGTAAAGAGAAATTTGAAAAAAGATAGAAAAGATTTTATATATGGTTGGACAAAGAGACCTTGAGTGACTTGCAAGAATGATAACTGTAATTCGAGAATATGATGTATTTTGAAAATTCTAAATAAATTTTATTAAAAAAAAAAGACTCCTAATGAGAAGGTTTGTAGCTTCTGACCTGCAACATACTTGCTGAAACAGGGGTCGGTGCTTCCAAGAAGGTCACAGTAAAGTTTACACGTACCATCCTTGACTGTCTAGGGTAACTTGGGTATGAGTTAAAGCTGAATATTGTTCTTTTTATTTTGATATTCTTCTGCAAAAGGTGTGTTGTGGGCTGCACCTGTGGGTACTGAGGGTCTAAATTGTTGAAGACTTGGTTGCTCTGGGTTGGTCTTCAATCAGTTCTCTGTGAGGCCTTGTTGACTAGACCAGGGCGCTCTGTATTTCACACTAGTGCACTAGGTTTGCATCGAAGTATTCTATGCTGAATATTAGCAGTTCGAAAGCAAGAAATTGCAAGTAGATAAATAGGTACCACTTCGGTGGGAAGGTAACAGCATTCCGTGCGCCTTGGTGTTTAGTCATGCCGGCCACATGACCACGGGAACGTCTTCAGACAGCGCTGGCTCTTCGGCTTTGAAATGGAAATGAGCACTGCAACCCGAGAGTCGGATTCGACTGGCTTTCGAGCAAGGGAGCCTTTACCTTTACTTTATGCTGAATATGGAAATGTTACGTTTCTATCCTAAAAGGTATTTATTTTATTATTTATTTATTTATTTATTGCATCTATATCCCGCCCATCCTGTAAACAGGCTCAGGGTGGGTCACAACATTTCGATATATACAATAATATTTAAAACACATTAAAACAGATAGAGTGCTAAAGTGCTCTCTGTCCTTAGGAAGCTTATGTTGTAAATAACCCGGTTTTGTTTGAGAACTGTGTTCTCTCTCTATTTATTCAGTCTCCACCCAACCAATACAAGAACTAAAGGGGAACGGGAGGGTCCCAGGGAAACAGTCCCGGGGTCGCAGAATACCGCAACACTCACCTCTCCTACCTGGACTGGAGGTACGGTAGCCGTTTCCACACCTCTGAAAAGATGATGGCTCAACAGCATCTCTTCACTGCCTGTTCCTGAGACAAAGGAGGAAAGAAGGGTGTTGACTTGCTTGTTCCCTGATTAACACAACCCCTTCCCTGTCTACACTCAACACATTTTTAATTTGCTGAATTCTGGGAGAGGCAGAAGAGAAGCACACGGTACCGATGAGCCTCAGGGATTATAGCCAACTTATTTCAGACTTCTGTGAGACTTTTGTTTGCTCTGCGGGGAGGGAAAGACGTTGCATGACACATAGGACCAGACGTGACTTGAGCGTACCTGGAGATTCGAAGGTCGTATGAGTGAGTTTTCAGAGTGTCTCTTGGTAGGCTCACTTCCAAACCAGGTTTTCAGCCAGATGCAACATCAACATGACATCAGATCTGTCCCAAGCCCCTCCCAAAGCTCCTCGGGGTGCCCCTCCTCAGCATCCCATTTCCCAAAGCAGCCTGCAAGATGCCCCATACGCACAGGCAGAGAAGCCAGATATTCCCAATATTATTGGCCCCGAGGAACCGGTTTTCAGAGCTCTGCTGCCCCAGAAGGTGGAGGCTCCCGACATCCACCACTCTGAATAGTTCTGCCAAGGTTTGTTTACCTCCTCCCCTCCGGAAACTTGATTTCTCTTTATGGAAGGAAGGTGAGATATGAACTTTTTAATTAATGGAAGTAACTGCCCTCCAGGAATGTGTCTAATCTCCTTTTGGAGGCATCAGAGTGAGTGGACACTGAGTGCCACAAATTAACTCTTTGTTGTGTGTAGAACGATCTATTTTTCTCCTGACCTCAACTCTTTACCCGTCACATTCACGGGCTGCCCCAACTGCATGCAGGCACAACTGGGTCCTTACCAAAGGAGAGGGAATCTTGGGCATGCTCCATGGCCTGCGCCCGCTGCCCTTGCTGCAAGGAAGCTCCTTCTGCCTCAGGGATTGTAGCTTCCATCTTCAGGGATGGTCCCCACATCTGAAACAGCAGCGAGGGAGAGGGGAAAGAGATGGAATGGAAAAGAGACCAAGGAATGGACCCTGCCCCACTACGAGACTCGGCACCCTCCCATCAGCAGTCCTGGTTTGTTATCTGGAAGAATCAGAAATTCTCTAGTAAAAGACGCTGCTGAAGTAGGCCATGAAATCTCCCATTTGCACGATTAAAACTTGAGCAATTATCTAGCAGGGAACCATTAGAATCAGGCCCGATATCGTTCCTTGAACTGAACATACCTCACGTGTTCTGCCTGCCTCCTCTCCTCTTGCCTGACTCAGGCAGGGCCACCGGCCTCGGAATTGGTCTCCGGCCCACATCCTCTGGCCCAGCACTGGGTCAGGCCAGAAGCAACTGTGCTCCCACCACCATGGGAGGGAAGAACATAAGAACATAAGAGACGCCAATGTTGGATCAGGCCAAAGGCCCATCCAGTCCAACACTCTGTGTCACAAATACCAGGTGCCCTCAGGAGGTCCACCAGTGGGGCCAGGACATTAGACGCCCTCCCATTGTTGCCCCCCCCAAAGCACCAAGAAGACAAGAGCATCCCTTGCCCCAGAGCTCCTATCTATACCTTGTGGCTAATAGCCGCTGATGGACCTCTGCTCCATATGCTTATCTAATTCCCTTTTGAAGCCGTCCATGCTTGTAGCCGCCACCACTTCCTGTGGCAGTGAATTCCATGTGTTAATCACTCTTTGGGTGAAGAAGGGCTTCCTTTTATCCATTCTAACCCAACCGCTCAGCAATTTCAAGGAGTGCCCACGAGTTCTTGTATTGTGAGAAAGGGAGAAAAGTTCCTCTTTCTCTACCTGCTCTATCCCATGCATAATCTTATAAACCTCGATCATGTCACCCCCTCAGTCGTCTTTTCTCCAAGCTAAAGAGCCCTAAGTGCTTTAACCTTTCCTCATAGGGAAAGTGTTCCAACCCTTTTATCATTCGAGTTGCCCTTTTCTGCACTTTTCCCAAAGCTATAATATCCCTTTTAAGGTGTGACCAGAACTGCACACAGTATTCCAAATGGCCGCACCAAATGGCCGCACCATTGATTTATATAGGGGCATTATAATATTGGCTGATCTGTTTTGCCACATTGAACTCAATTTGCCCATCCTTGACAGATCCCTTTGGAGTGCCTCACAATCCTCACTGGTTTTTACCACCCTGAACAACTTTGTATCATCTGCAAATTTAGCCACTTCACTGCTTACTCCCATCTCCAAATCATTAATGAACAAGTTAAAAAGCATTGGACCCAGTACTAATCCCTGCGGTACCCCACTACTTACCACCCTCCACTGAGAGAATTGCCCATTTATACTCACTCTCTGTTTTCTATGAATTAGCCAGTTTTTGATCCATAAAAGGACTTGTCCCATGATTTTTGAGCTTACTTAGGAGCCTTTGATGAAGAACTTTATCAAAAGCTTTCTGGAAGTCAAGGTAAACAATATCTATTGGATTCCCCTTGTTCACATGTTTGTTCACCCCCTCAAAGAACATTAACAGGTTAGTGAGACAAGATCTTCCCTTACAGAACCCATGCTGAGTCTGCCTCAATAGGTTTTGTTCATCTATGTGCCTACTAATTCTTTCCTTAATAATGGTTTCCACCAATTTACCCGGTATTGACGTCAGACTGACTGGCCTGTAATTTCCCGGATCTCCTCTGGAACCCTTTTTAAAGATGGGAGTGACATTAGCTACCTTCAAGTCCTCAGGAACGGAGGCAGATTTTAAGGAGAGATTACATATTTTTGTAAGGAGATCCACCGGTTCACATTTGTGTTCTTTCAGAACTCTCGGATGTATGCCATCCTGGCCTGGTGATTTATGAGTTTTTAAGTTGTCTATCAGTTTTAGGACCTCCTCTCTCGTCAGCTCAATCTGACTCAGGTCTTTCAACACCCCTCCTGAAATCAGCAGTTCTGGAGTGGGCAAGCATTTCTCATCTTCCACAGTGAAGACAGAGGCAAAAAATGCATTTAGCTTCTCAGCCATTTCCCTATCAAGAGGGGGTCAGACGGAGGTTTTTATGCCGCACTCTTCTCTGCCTTAAAGGATCTCAAAATGACTTACAATCCCCTCCCTTTACCCTCCCCACAACAGGCACCTTGTGAGGTAGGTGGGGCTGAGGGAATTCTGGGAGAACTGGGACTTGACCAAGGTCACCCAGCAGCTTTACGTGGAGGAGGAGGAGGAGAGGGGAATCCAACCGGGCTCTCCAGATCAGAGTCCGTCACTCTTCAACATGACACCATTCAGAATTCAGCAGGTGCTGATTTCCTGCCAGGGAGCATTTCTCCCCTGCTCTAATCAAGCAGATCCCACTTGGCCTCCCACCTCTGCCCCTCCTGGCTGGAAGAGATCAGGGCACCGGGATCTGGACTCTCAGAAACCGACACACCCAGAACTGGCCGGTCCCTTCGACAAAGAGTTAATGGACAGCAGTCTGGACATCAGAAACCACAACAGGCAAAGGCCAGCGGGGGGAACATTTTCACCTTCCAGGACATTCGGTCGCTGCTGACTTAGGAGTAGCGGTTCTCTTATTAATTAAATTAAACAAACAAACTCAAAAGAGAGATCAGAAAGAGAGACGGCTGAATTGCAGCTGATAACGAAGTTCGAGAGGTTCTGAAGCCACACTTATCGAGGCCCAGGGGCGTCCTTCTCCACACCCTGCCTGTGTTTGTTGCAGCTTCGCTCTGCTCAAGACACACCAGCTCGACCCCTCGGCAAGATCACTACCTGGTTTGGCTTCAGGCTCAGCTCTTGAGTCTCCAGTGAGCTTTGCACAACCTGAGCTACCGGATTCTCTCCTGGCCCTTGAGAGAGAGGAAGTCTCTGGCCGAGGGGCCGATGTCCCGGGCTGAATGAACAAGATGCAATGAACAGGGCAACATTCGAGATCTAAATTATATATTTATTATATTTCTTCCTAAAGAGCGGAATGTTCATTTCCCCCAAATATTTCAATTACCCCTATAGCATTTTGTCGAAAAGCCTATGTGCCATGTAGACCTTCTTCGAATAAATGAAAACTGGGGCTGCATATCTTCTGCAAGGCCTGAAAAGACACGTCTCTCTCAGGGTTCACGGGACTAAAATGGTCCCCTGTAGAACAAAGGGGGGGGGGAGGAGGTTCATCAGGAAAGCCCCCATTGCACGGTGCAGCCCAGAGACACATGTTTTATCTCCTTGGGTGCTGTTTGGGAGAACACGGCCCCGACCCTTTCCATTTTCAGGAGCTTGTGGTACAGGACGCACAGCACCCGGGCCACTGCTGAGTCCTGGACTGCGCCATCTTTCCCAGAATCCCTTGCAGGCCCCGAGGGCCGGGTGGCACCTACCGGTTCTCCAGGAAGCCCACGCGGTCCCGCTTCGCCATCGTTCCCCTAAGAGGAAAGAAAGGATCGATGCGATATGGAACAAGGGTGAGACCTGACCAAAATGACCGTGTGACCTCCCCCTCCCCCCACCACCACGACAGCTGCTCTGTTGCAGGCAAAGGCAATAAAACAAACCCAGCCCAAATAAAAGGCAGACAAACTCCCGGGTCTTTTCTCCAGCTGCAGAGAGACTGGCGCGGCGACCCGTCTTGACCCAGGCAAGGGGCTTTCCTCATCTACACCCAGGGCTCTTCCTGGGCACAAGAGAGACGTGGGAAGGGGCAGCGGTGGGGGGCGGCACAGAGAGAGATCGGGAAAGCCCCCCTTCCGTTGGGACTGACTCCCAGCGGTGATCCTCTGTGTCGGGAATCAAGGCCCCTGACTTGGTGGGGGAGGCAGAATGGGCGGGGGGCGGCGGCAGTGTTCCCTCTAAGCTGAGTTCATGTGAGCTACCTCACCACTTTTTAGCCTCCGGCTCGCAGATGTTTGCCTCAGCGCAGGAAGGAGGGCTCCAGGGCAAACTGATTTATGCAGCAGCCGAATCGCTCACTCACAACCTCAGTGCCAGCAGCTGACAAAGTAGGATTTTTGCTCCCAAGACTCCACAGCTCAGAGGGAGCATTG
>NW_015165383.1:65659-68891 GCF_001447785.1 Gekko japonicus
GCAAGAGGGAGCATTGGGGGGGCCCCCAACCCCCCCCCCCAGCTTCCCCTCCTGCCTCCCCCCGCCAGACTCACCCGGGGTGACTGCTGCAGGAGGGCCTGAGCTTGGGCTTCCTGGGCGGACACCCCCTCCGGCCCCTCGTCCTCTTCACCGCTCTCAAAGCCCAACTGGGGAGAGGAGGAGGAAGAGTCCTCAGATCCCCCTGGAGACAAACCGCTTTCGGGCCACACACCCCCACACCCCATTCCCTGTGCGTACAACCCCTCTGGGGGTCTTTGCAGTGAGGCTCACACAGGCAGAGGGGCTAAGGGTGCCAACCACCAGGTGGCACCTGGAGATCTCCCACCATTACAATTGACTTCCTGATGACCAAGATCTGTTCCCCTTGAGAAAATGGCTGCTTTGCAAGGTGGACTCCAGCCAAGAGACCTCTAGAGCCATGATGTGCCCCATGCTGAGTGAAACTCCTGGCGTTCAAGAGTTCACTCTCTGCAGCCGCCTTCCCCCCCCCCCCCAGCCCCCTCAGTCAGGCGCTTCCTATACCTCACGAAGGTCCCCTCTGACTGGGGAGGCATCTCCAGGGACTTTTAACTGGAGCTGCTGCGTGGGGCTCCCGTGGGCGAAACGTCCTGACACCGCTAGGTGAGACTGTCACACTGAAAAGCAACTGCTGAGATCCTCTTCGGAAGCCCTGGCCTTGGTGTCCCTCCTGCGGAGCTAAGGGAGGTAGGGACCAGAGACGCGGCCTCCTCCGTGGTGGCTCCTTGCCTTTGGAACACCCTCCCCCAGGAGGGTCACGTGGCCTCTACCTTCCTTGCCTTCCGGCACAAGCCTTTCTCTCTACCCAACAAGAGGACTTTAACTAAGGGTTTCCCCCCTCTCTTAGCAGCCTGAATGGTCTGTTTCTGGCCTCCGGACTTTCTTATATCTTCATCTTTCTGCTGCTCCACGCATGTGTGAAGCTGTTCTTAGGCCCTGGTTTGTTTCACTGGTTTCATTCTGTAACGTGTCGTGTCTTAATTTTTTTTTTAATTTTACTGTTTTTAATTGTAAGCTGCCATTTCCCAAATAAGTATAGAACAACACCCGAATTGTTTGTCCACAGAAATGGTCCTCCACCAAATTCCAAAAAGTATTGGGAGTGAGTCCTACCGACGTAACTTGCTAAAAAGTTTTAAAAGTTGACTTCGTTTAAAAAAAAAAAAACAACCCACAATAATTTACAACCAAGAATGTTGGGGCACCATGTGGGGGGTGGGTGGGTGTCAAGTCACAGCTGACTTATGGAGGCCCCTCCTGTGCCGTTTTCCTGACCCGAAGAAGCTCTGCGGAGCTGCCGTTTGCCCTGCTGGGGAAATCTACATGTGCAGAGGAGGGCTGCTCTGAGGTTCCCCCCGTGGCAAAAAATGTTACTGTGTTAAAAAAAAAAAAAACAACCCACAATAATTTACAACCAAGAATGTTGGGGCACCATGTGGGGGGTGGGTGGGTGTCAAGTCACAGCTGACTTATGGAGGCCCCTCCTGTGCCGTTTTCCTGACCCGAAGAAGCTCTGCGGAGCTGCCGTTTGCCCTGCTGGGGAAATCTACATGTGCAGAGGAGGGCTGCTCTGAGGTTCCCCCCGTGGCACAAACAGCAGCTCCAACAGGGCTTCTTCAGGTGAAGAAAATGGCGCCTGTGTGGCCGGGGGGGGGGAGGCCGAATCCCCATCTCCTCTTGCGCCAGTCGCAACCCACACTGGGCCCAGGCATGCCTGGGAATTGAGTTCCCAGAAAACAGCTCTACCCAAAGTCCTTCTGGAAGGGGGGGGGGTGCCAAGCCCCTGAATCCCAGAGCTGGGAGGCAGCCTCAAGGGGAAGGCCTTGGCCTCCATGCCTGATTGTTGGCCCTCCAGAGGAACTGGTTGGCTGCTGTGTGAGACCGGAGGCTGGACAGGATGGACCCTCAGTGGTTTGATCCAGCAGGGCTCTCCTTCCCCACACTCACGGCACTGGCTTACCTTCTCCGCCACAGAGGGTCCTTGGGGCAGGGGCGCATTCCGACTGGAGCCTTCGACACCATCCGAGGGACGTCGATGGGGCTTCTCTCCCGCGTGGCTCTTCTGGTGTACGAGGAGGTCAATATAGGAAGGATACGTTCTCCCACACTGCGAGCACGTATATCTTTGCTCTCCTATATGAGTCCTCTCATGCATCATTAAGGCCGAAGTCCCTTGAAACGTCTGTCCACAATAAGAACAAGTGTATGTTTTTTCCTCCATTTGCAGGTTCTCGACTTAAGTCAATGCTCTGAGGGAAGTTGTTTCCACAGTCTTGGTCCCTCTGTGCCTTTTACACCTGAAGAATCCCTCACCCGACTCTAAACTTCCAGCATTTGCCTCCCGAACCACGGCAAGTTCGGGGTTTTCCCTCCACAAGATCATTCAAATGACTTTGTGTCCCCAGGTGAATTTCAGGGCCCCCAAAACAAAACCCTTCAGATGCTTCTTGTGGTTCATCATCAATGGCCACTCTCTCAGCTCCCTTCTGCAAACAATCCTCCTCCTAGTCCAGCACGCGGATATTCGATCCTGGAACAAAATTAGGACATTGTGAGCAACGCCCCCCACAACAGTGATGACCCCTCATCTCTCCCTATTCAATACTGAACCAGGGTGCCCTGCAGTGGCCGAGAGGAGAAGAAGAAGAGGAGATTGGATTTATACCCTGCCCTTCACTACCCAAGGGTGTCTCAGAGCGGCTTACAAACTCCTTCCCCTTCCCCTCCCCACTGTAGACACCCTGTGAGGCAGGTGGGGCTGAGAGAGCTCTTTCCAGAGCTGTCCTTGAGAGAACAGCTCTTGTCAGAACCACGGCTTGCCCAAGGTCACATCAGCAGGTGCAAGTGGAGGAGTGGGGAATCAAACCCGGTTCTCCCAGATTAGAGTCCGCGCACTTCACCACTACACCAAACTGGCTCTTGGACCTGGGCCAGGGAGGAAGCGCATCTCTGTGCAAAGTTATTATTCCCCTGTTAAGGCCGGGGATTTCTATTTAAGTAGACTGGAATATCGCTGCAGAGGACGGCCCTGTGCGGCGGAATTCAGATGTCACAACAAACCAGGACTTGTTTAAGCCACAGTTGATGTGACACACTCCGTTTAGCCTCCCAGATGGAAGCAACGAGATCCCAATTTGCTCATAAAACCCGGGTCTGTCTGCTTCCTGCCACTTCTCCCATCCACCGCCAGGAA
>NW_015165383.1:68932-70590 GCF_001447785.1 Gekko japonicus
AGGAATGCCACCTCAGTGGCCAGGGGGTGACTTGGAAAATGGGAATTCGAGACTTCAGACGTCACATCAGGCCGCAATTCGGAGAAGCCACGACTAACAAACCAGCCACAAGCCTAGTTGGAAATCCTGCACATTGCAGTGTGCACGATCTGCTTCTCTTAACACTATTGTCAAATTCCAGGTCAGGGACAAATCCTTAAACCCTCTTGAGGAACATAAGAGGAGTCCTGCCGGATGAGACCACTAGTCCCTCTAGCCATCAACAGGGCATAAAAGCCGAGGCCTTCCCCTGCTGTTGCCTCCTGGCTCTGTGACTTAGGAGGACTAGTGCCTCTGAATGTGGAGGTTCCCCTCTGTCACCATGGCTAGTAGCCACTGATAGACATCCTCAATGAATCTACCTAACCCCCTTTTAATGCTGTTTATTTCCGCGGCCATCACTACATCCTCTGGCAGCAAATTCCAAATTTTAATCACTCTCTGGGTAAAGTGGTATTTCCTTTTCCCTCCATATTTATTCGTTAAAATAGTTAACAAATGATACCAGAATGGCGCCATATTCCGGAGTTTATTGGTTTATTTAAACGAGTTATATTCTGTTTGGGAACCAAGCAGGAAGGAAAAGGCGAAATGCAAAATACTTGGGGGTGAAAACTATTTTGCGCACCCCCTCCATTTGCTGAAGCAGGAAGATGAATTGCTCAGAACCCTGGGAAGGGCCCACAAGCACAGCCTGGAATAGTACGGAAATGCGCTAATATTTTGGTTTTTCCTGGGAGTTGGCGGGTGTTTTTCGAGGCTACCCTTCATAGCTGGTAGACAGCAGGGGGCTGAAGGTTAAGAAGCGCTGCCCTGGATTGCAGGGCCTGGAGTTCTCTCAGAAGTCAAATCTACCCCCAGACTACAGAGATCAGTTTCTCTGCGGAAAAGGGCTGCTTTACAGGGCGGTCTCTGGGGCACTAGACCTCCCAGGGGACCCTCCCGGACCCCTCCTCAGACATCTCCCAACTCAGCCAGCCATTTCTGCTCCCCTTCTGGGAGCTCCAGGCAGACTGTCCTCCCCCCCTCTCATCTCCACCAGCCAACCCCCCCTGCAAGGCAGATCACTCTGAGAGGGAAGACCTGGCCCAAGGAGAGTGAAGCCTGAACTCAGACCTTCCTCCAGGCAGTCTTCCAACCAGCGTTCCCTCTAAGCTGAGTTAGGGTGAGCTAGCTCACAGTTTTTTTAGCCTCCGGCTCACACATTTTTGTTTTAGCTCAGGAAGGATGGCTCCAGAGCAAACTAATTTATGCGGCAGACAAATCCCTCGCTCCCAACTTTAATGCTAGTCACTCACAAAGTGGAGTTTTTGCTCACAAGACTCCACAGCTTAGAGGGAACATACCTTAACTATTCCCCCTCCCCGCCGGTCTTCTCAGGGCATTTCAGAAGGGATCCTCCCTCTGCTCGGGTTGCCAAGTCCAGGCTGGGAAACTCCTGGAGATTTGGGGAGTGTGTGGAGTCTGGGGAAAGGACGGGGTCAGTAGGGATATCATGCCGCAGAGCCCACCCCTCTCTGAAGCCGCCCTTTCCTGCAAAGTAGGGGGCGGTCTCTGCGGTCTGCAGCTCCCTGGAGGTTGGCTATCCGGTCCCAATCGCGGCCTGGATCCCGCGGCAG
>NW_015165383.1:71447-76335 GCF_001447785.1 Gekko japonicus
CCCCCCCCCGCATGTCGCAAGCTATAATGCAAGGGGGGGGGACGTGTTGGGCCGAAGCGGCAGAACACAGTCCGAGTCCGCCCTCGGACTCAATGAGCAAAAATTCTGCTTTGTGAGCTCCTTTGTGAGCGAGCGATTTGGCTACTGCATCAATTAGTTTGCTCTGGAGCCCCATCCTTCCTGAGCCAAGACAAAAATGTGCGAGCCGGAGGCTAAAAACCTGTGAGCTAGCTCACACTAACTCAGCTTAGAGGGAACACTGGCACACACACACACACACACACACCCTATATGGGATGGTGGTGACACTGGTGGGGGTCCGCCTGGAAGACCCAAAGGAGGCTGGATTCTCTCCTGAAGCTTCAGCCCACCCGAGACTCCTGTAAAACCGGATCCCTCCGGAGGGCGTTTCGACGCCGGCAAAGAGGGCCGGTGGGCCCCGTCTTTGCGCCCAAGTCTGAGGTCAGGCAGGCAAAAAGGGAATATGAGGAGCATATAGCAAAAAACGTAAAAACCAACAATAAAACTTTCTTCAAATACATTAGAAACAGGAAACCAGCCAGGGAGGCAGTGGGGCCCTTGGACGACCAAGGGGTAAAAGGAGTATTGAAGGATGATAGGGAAATGGCTGAGAAGCTAAATGCATTTTTTGCCTCCGTCTTCACTGTGGAAGATGAGAAGTGCTTGCCCACTCCAGAACCACTGATTTCAGGAGGGGTGTTGGAAGACCTGAGTCAGATTGAGGTGACGAGAGAGGAGGTCCTAAAACTGATAGACAACTTAAAAACTGAAAAATCACCAGGCCCAGATGGCATACATCCGAGAGTTCTGAAAGAACTCAAATGTGAACTTGTAGATCTCCTGACAAAGATATGTAATCTTTCCTTAAAATCTGCCTCCATTCCTGAGGATTGGAAGGTAGCAAATGTCACTCCCATCTTTAAAAAGGGTTCCAGAGGAGATCCGGGAAATTACAGGCCAGTCAGTCTGACGTCGATACCGGGTAAATTGGTGGAAACCATTATTAAGGAAAGAATTAGTAGGCACATAGATGAACAAAACCTATTGAGGCAGACTCAGCACGGTTTCTGTAAGGGAAGATCTTGTCTCACTAACCTGTTAGTGTTCTTTGAGGGGGTGAACAAACATGTGGACAAGGGGGATCCAATAGATATTATTTACCTTGACTTCCAGAAAGCTTTTGATAAAGTTCCTCATCAAAGGCTCCTAAGTAAGCTCAAAAATCATGGGATAGAAGGACAAGTCCTTTTATGGATCAAAAACTGGCTAGTTCATAGAAAACAGAGAGTGAGTGTAGGTGGGCAATTTTCTCAGTGGAGGGTGGTAAGCAGTGGGGTACCGCAGGGATCAGTACTTGGTCCACTGCTTTTTAACTTGTTCATTAATGATTTGGAGATGGGAGTAAGCAGTGAAGTGGCTAAATTTGCGGATGATACAAAGTTGTTCAGGGTGGTGAAAACCAGTGAGGATTGTGAGGCACTCCAAGGGGATCTGTCAAGGATGGGCGAGTGGGCGTCAACATGGCAAATGGGGTTCAATGTGGCCAAGTGCAAGGTGATGCACATTGGAGCCAAAAATCCTAAATATAAATACACATTGATGGGGTCTGAACTGGCAGAGACTGAGCAAGAGAGAGATCTTGGAGTTGTAGTGGATAACTCACTGAAAATGTCGAGACAGTGTGTGACTGCAATAAAGAAGGCCAATGCTATGCTGGGGATTATTAGGAAGGGTATTGAAAACAGATCAGCCAATATAATAATGCCCCTATATAAATCAATGGTGAGACCTCATTTGGAATACTGTGTGCAGTTCTGGGCACCACACCTTAAAAAGGATATTATAGCTTTGGAAAAAGTGCAGAAAAGGGCAACTCGAATGATAAAAGGGTTGGAACACTTTCCCTATGAGGAAAGGTTAAAGCGCTTAGGGCTCTTTAGCTTGGAGAAAAGACGACTGAGGGGTGACATGATCGAGGTTTATAAGATTATGCATGGGAAAGAGCAGGTAAAGAAAGAGGTACTTTTCTCCCTTTCTCACAATACAAGAACTCGTGGGCACTCCATGAAACTGCAGAGCGGTCGGGTTAGAACGGATAAAAGGAAGTACTTCTTCACCCAAAGAGTGATTAACACATGGAATTCACTGCCACAGGAAGTGGTGGGTGCTACAAGCATGGACGGCTTCAAAAGGGAATTAGATAAGCATATGGAGCAGAGGTCCATCAGTGGCTATTAGCCACAAGGTATAGCTAGGGGCTCTGGGGCAAGTGATGCTCTGTCTTCTTGGTGCTTGGGGGGGGGGGCAACAGTGGGAGGGCTTCTAATGTCCTGGCCCCACTGCTGGACCTCCTGATGGCACTGGTATTTCTGGCCACTGTGTGACACAGAGTGTTGGACTGGATGGGCCTTTGGCCTGATCCAACATTGGCGTCTCTTATGTTCTTATGTTCTCTTAACCCCGGGGGGCGGCCCTCGAATGCGATGACTCGGAAGGAGGCTTCGGTCACGGGAGAGGGAGCCGACTTCCCCGCGGCACCGGCTGGGCGGGATGCAGAAACGGAGCTGGAAGGCATCGGTGTCCTTTGCGAGAATCGCGCGTGTCGGCGGGGGGCGGCCCTCGAATGCGATGACTCGGAAGGAGGCTTCGGTCACGGGAGAGGGAGCCGACTTCCCCGCGGCACCGGCTGGGCGGGATGCAGAAACGGAGCTGGAAGGCATCGGTGTCCTTTGCGAGAATCGCGCGTGTCGGTTTCTCGGGTGGAAGAAAAATAATGTCCCCCCTAAGCTGAGTGAGTGTGAGCCAGCTCACAGTTTTTTAGCCTCTGGTTCACACATTTTTGTCTCCGCTCAGGAAGGGATGGCTCCAGAGCAAACTAATTGATGCAGCAGCCAAATCGCTCGCTCACAACTGTAATGACTGTAGCTCACAAAAGAATTTTTGCTCACAAGACTCCACGACTTAGAGGGAACATTGGGCACAAATCAAAGAGTTGTTTCTTGGGGTGGGGTGGGGGGTTTAGAGAAGAAGATAAGAGATTGGATTTATACCCTGCCCTTCACTACCTGAAGGTGTCTCAGAGCGGCTTACAAACTCCTTTCCCTTCCCCTCCCCACAACAGACACCCTGTGAGGTAGGTGGGGCTGAGAGAAGAAGGAGGAGGAGAGATTGGATTTATACCCCGCCCTTCACTTGGGAGTCTCAGAGCGGCTTACAAACTCCTTGAATGCATGGGATGGGACTGTCAATCAAGACACAGAAGACATGAAGCAACATATATAGGTACAGTGTACCTAGCTTCAAGGAGCTGCGGTGGCTCAAGTGGTTAAGACGCTGAACTGCAGGCTGTGGAAGGTCAGTAGTTCAGCAGTTCAAGACCCGGGTGCCGCAAGACAGGGTGAGCTCCTGTCTCTAGTTCCAGCTCCTGCCAACCTAGCAGTTCGAAAGCAAGAAATTGCAAGTAGATAAATCTGGACCACTTCGGTGGGAAGGTAACAGCGTTCCGTGCGCCTTGATGTTTAGTCATGCCGGCCACATGACCACGGAAACGTCTTCGGACAGCGCTGCCTCTTCGACTTTGAAACAGAGATGAGCACCGCAACCCTACACCCACTGCAACTTACCTGGCTGCTTCTTGCTCCTCATGGCCCGGGGCTGCTGGGAGCAGGGGGCGGGGCTTGTTGCATGTGCCCGCCCCCTGGGCTTTTTACTGCCGGAGCTTCGCTCCTGTGCGCTCCTGCAGGAAATGACCCCTGGCCCTACAACATACCCGAAAGATGGTCAGCCAGCCTCCGCTTGAAAATATCCAGCAAAGGAGCATCCACCACTTCCCGAGGAAGACTGTTCCCCTGCTCAACCACTCTTACAGGTAGGAAGTTTTTCCTGATATTTAGTCGGTAACTACTCCCTTGTAATTTCCACCCTTTAGACCTAGTCTTGCAATCTGGGGCCGGAGAGAATAGATCCGCTCCATCTTCTACATGACAGCCCTTCAGATACTTGAAGACTGCAATCATGTTCCCTCTAAGCGTTCTCTTTCCCAGGCTAAACATACCCAACCTTTTCAGCCTTTCCCCATAAGACTTGGATTCCAACCCTCTCACCATCCCGGTTGCCCTCTTCTGGACACACTCGAGCTTGTCAACATCCTTCCTAAAATGTGGTGCCCAAAACTGGACACAGGACTCCAGGTGAGGCCTGACCATAGCAGAACAGAGCGGAACTACCACCTCCCGTGATTCTGTTAATGCATCCTAAGATTGCATTAGCTTTCTTCACAGCCACATTGCACTGCAGGCTCATGTTTAGCTTGTGATCAACCAGATCACCTAGATCCCTTTCACATGTGCTGCTGTCAAGCCAAGTCCCTCCCATTCTATATCTGTGCCGTTGATTTTTTGGCTTCGATGTGAGATAGCCAGCCAGAATTGGCAGATTCAGAAAGTAATTGATACAGATAACTAGAGGGGTCAGAGTTGAAGTGGCGTCGCAGCCAAAATTTTATGGTGCGGATCCATGCCTTAGAAGCCATCAAATTCTGTCCGCACTCCAAACATAAAGCAGCATATGGAACACACCTGGGGTACCCCCGTGATCTTTCGCAAGAAGGTAGAATGGACACGTTCCACTGAAGTGTCAATTGCATCTATCCAGAGGGGTAAAGGTAAAGGTTCCCTTGCTCTAAAGCCAGTCGAATTCGACTCATCTCAGTTTCAAAGCCGAAGAGCCATTGCTGTCCGAAGACGTTTCCGTGGTCATGTGGCCGGCATGACTAAACACCAAGGCGCACGGAACGCTGCTACCTTCCCACTGAAGTGGTACCTATTTAAAAGGTAAAGGTTCCCTTGCTCGAAAGCCAGTCAAATCC
>NW_015165383.1:76466-81430 GCF_001447785.1 Gekko japonicus
CTTTCCGTGGTCATGTGGCCGGCATGACTAAACACCAAGGCGCACAGAACGCTGCTACCTTCCCACTGAAATGGTACCTATTTATCTCCTTGCAATTTCTTGCTTTCGAACTGCTAGGTTGGCAGGAGCTGGAACAAGAGATGGGAGCTCACTCCGTCATGCGGCACCCGGGTCTCGAACTGCTGAACTACCGACCTTCCACAGCCTGCAGTTCAGCATCTTAACCACTTGAGCCACCATAGCTCCATATCCAGAGGGGTACTCCATACAATAATTGAGCTCCAGTTTTAGCATTTCACTGTATCTGAAGAAGTGTGCACACACAGGGAAACTTATACCCTGGACTCAAACTTTTCCCTAAAACTAGCATTTGGCCACATTTTGCTCTTGTGATAAATTAAAGTCTGTTGGTCTTAAAGGTGCCCCTCCTGGACTCAAACTTGTCCCTAAAAGGAGCATTTGGCCACATTTTGCTCTTGTGATAACTACTTTCAACAGTTGTATATAAAGAAGAAAAATAGAGACAGACACCACTTTTTGGGGTTAACATGGGGAGCATAAATGGGCACTGACGTAAGCATCATCCTCAATGAGGGGCGTAGACTTCACAATTTCCTCCCCCCCGGGGAAAAGATAGAGAAGATACAGAGGAGGGCAACCGTGATGTTTACGGGGTTGGAGAAGCTTCCCTATGAGGAAAGGCCGAAGGGTCTGGGATTGTTCATTTCAGAACACAGAGGACTAACGGGGACGTGAGAGGTTTATGAAATGATGCACGGGATGGGAGAGCGTGGACAAAAGACGACTTTTTCTCCCTCTCCCAAATTACCAGAACTCGAGGGCATCCAGTGAAGCTGACAGGCACTAGATTCAGGAGGGGCAAACGGAAAGACTTCTTTCCACAGCGAGTGGGATATGCTGCCAGAGGATGTAGTGGTGGCCACAGGCGTAGGCAACTTTAAAAGGGGATTAGACAGATTCATGGAGGAGAGCTCCAATAGTGGCTACTAGACAGTGTGATTAAACGGAACCTCCATGTCCAGACGCAGTCAGCCTTTGAATCCTAGTGTCGGGAGGCAGTAGCTAGGGAAGACCTCGGCCTCAGAGGCAGCATCAGGGAAGAATTCAGAGGCAGTCACTGGCCTCAGTGGCGAGATGATTGCTGTGGGTGGCCAACCCTTCTCCCTTGTGGAGGATGTAGGTTTTCCCTCACGGAGGACGTAGCTTTTCGCCGGCTGCTGCGACACCTGGCTCCCTGGCTCTCCGTCCCCTCGCAGAGGACCATGAGCTGGCGCGTCTTGCCCACCACACACCACTCCGCAGGGGCGATGGTCAAGGCTCTCCCTTGCAGTTCCAGGCAGCTTACGATACTGGTTAAACATTCTCAGTTGAAACCCAAAATATACAGCCACAATATTCATCTCTCCCTCCCACACGAGATTCCTGGAACTCAAACCCCCATCAAACCAGCAGGGGCCCCCCTCTCCTCTTCAGGGAGCCCAGTCCACGGAGCCACAACCATGATGGAAAAGGCCGGAAGCCCTGAGAAATGGCAGACTGGTTGTGTGCCGAAGTGTCAGCTTTCCGGTTAATGCAAGAATGCTTCCGAGTTCTCTTGTGTAGGAGAGCTGTAAAATCATCCCATGTATAGGAGGGGGGGGGGGAGAACCTCATTTATGAAATGCCTATCCCGCCCCCCCTTTCTACCCCCACCCGCGTCCTACAGGGTGGGGCGGGCTTCCTTCCTCCCCTCTGTGCCCCCCAGGGCCTGGGAAGCCACCAGAGCCAAGCCCCTGAGCCAGCGAGGCCTCCTGTCTGGCTATTCCCCCAGCCACTTGGCTAACCTGCGCCTCAAACCGACTTACCTAAGGGACCGCCTTTCCCCATATGTTCCCCCCAAGGGCACTACGGTCGGGGAGTCAACATCTCCTGGAAATTCCAGGCCCCAGGGATATTAAATTTGCTGTTACCAGAGCCAGGGCATTCTCGGTGGCGGCTCCTACCTGGTGGAAGAAGCTCCCGGAGGAGAACCGGGCCCTGTGGGACCTCTCTCAGTTCCGCAGGGCCTGTAAGACAGAGCTCTTCCGCCAGGCTTTTGAGTAGGAGCTGCCGTCACTATAATTCCACCACCGCTATGTATACAGCATCGCACCACTACCACTACCACTACTCCATCGGGGTGCAAGGTGACCCGGGAAGGAGAGGGGATGACAGGTTACTGTAACCATGCCATTGGACTAAGATCTACCCCATCTTGCGATAAATGGAGCACTGACACTTTGTTGTTGTATTATAGTTTTATTGTTTTAGGCTGTTTCTATGTTTTAACTCTGGCACTTGTGCCTTGTTGTTAGCTGCACTGAGCCTTCGGGGAGGGCAGGATATAAATCCAAAAATAAATAAAAATAAATAAATAAAAACGATTGGCAGTGCTGAGCCCCTCAGTGGTGGCTGTGAGCCCATCGGTGGTGGCCCCACCCTGACTGGGTGAGGTGTCCTGGTTGCCTCTCCACTCGGTGACAGCCCAACAGCCTCCCGACCGGCATGGGGGCAGTGTGAGCCTGCCCTGGCCGAGTCGGGGACTGCAGCCGGCCCTGGAGGGGCATCCTCCTCAGGTGCTTCCGGTCCTACATATGGCAACGAGGAAGGGATCCACCCGCCGCTAAAACACCCAGAAGCTGCCAGAAGAAAAACTGATCCCAGAGCAGCTTTTTCCTTTCCGAATAACTGCTGGGACCCCAAGGAAATGGCTGCCCAGGTCCATAGTGTGTGGGGTTCAGTGTGGGGACGCTCCGGCGCGTAGGGAGGGGAGGACTCCTTAAATCAGTGACCCCGTTCGGCCAGGTCTTGAGCCCTCCTGCTGTGACGCCACGTCCCACTCCCGGAGAGGCCAAAGAGGGGCTGCAGCCCTTGACTGACTCTTACTTGGAACAGGGAATCTTGGTTCCAGGCTGGTCTGTTTGCAATGCTCCTGTGTCGCCAGTGCAGAAACCAAAGAGGGTGTCAGGTAGCCCTGTCATAGATCTGGAATGTGTGTGTGTGGGGGTGCCCTCCTGTTTTCTGTCTCAGCTCTCTCTCTGGCTCACCAGCTGTTAGCTATCTTATGCTTGACCTTGTAGATGCTCCAGCTGCAGTTTACTTGGCTGGGAAAGTTAATGGCTTTTTTGCTTTGTCCACGCGTGCGAGACATATCCATTGGCTCATGCTTACACTGCGCGCAACCAAGGCATAACATTGTTCCGAATCCTGATACCATTCTCACTAACATTCTAGCAAACACGTCTTGCTATACGGCTCTAAAGCTCAGGAGGTTGTGCTAAAGCACCATCTAGTAGTCAATATGTCTCATGCTGTAGGCCGAGCAAATATGAGCCTGTTTTGCAGACTTCTGAACATGGGAGATTGGAGCGGTGGTCCACCCTGAATCCAGAGACCCTTCCCTCTAATCACTCAGTCTGTAAAAGTTCTCATGACTGTACGCTCGTGGTTCAAGAGGTTTCAACCAGCCTCTTAGACCCTAAAGACATTCCACTGGAAAATCAAGAGTATATCCTTTTTGTGGGTGGGTCTAGCCGGATGGTGAAAGGCAAAAGAGAATCAGTAGAGACACTGGGCTTGAGGTGTCTGTGGGGGGGGGGGACGGAGAAAGACTCTACATCTGACAATAGCACTACAGATAAGATTAGAATTTCAACAGCTAATCCACATGCAAAAGAACCTCGTCAGGAAACAGCCAAGCTCCCCCATTAGCATCTTCACAGCCTGGGGATGACTCAGCCCTACCCCACCTTCCTGAGTAGATTTAAATTACCTGCCTACCAGTTTTCTTCTCCTCTTGACACAGAGAGTCTTCCATCTTTCTGTGTTATGCCTCTGAGGATGTCAGTCACAGCTGCTGGCAAAACACCAGGTCCTACAATACCAAGACCACGGCCATGCAGCCCGGAGAATCTACAACAGCTAATTATTTATATACTTTTGTCATTTTTAGTCCGCCGTTCTCACTTGGTACTCAAGGCAGATGACACAAATGCCTTAACGTGAGACAATAAGTCACGAATAACTTAGTTTTTCATACTCTCCAGAAAGCCAGGAGAGTGGGCGCAGGCCTGACTTTCTCAGGTAGGGCGTTCCTTAACGTGGGGGCCACAGCAGAGAAGGCTTGGTACCTGCAGGAGGACTCGCTCAGATGAGTTAAGCTGTTATGGTGGCAAATGGGGGGAGGTAGTCTGGTAAATAGGAGGGTCCAAGTCCATGAAGGGCTTTTTATGTAATAATGAATACTTTAAATGGAGCCCCGTAACTGACGGGCAGCCATTGGAGTGACTGTAGGATGCGAATCATCTGCACGATCCATCCAGCTCCCGATAATATTTATTTATTTTATTTATTTTATTCAATTTATACCCCACCCTCCCCGCAATGTGGGCTCAGGGCGGCTTACATAGGGGCAAACGCCAATATAAAACATAATTAAAACCATTTAAAATCCAACAGTACAAAACATTCATAACGAGTTACTGACTAAAGTGCTCTAGGTGTTCTACATGAAATTTCAGAGATGGCATATTTGAACTGTTCAGCATCGTCTGCTCCAGGGAAGCATTGATGTTCCCTCATCCAGGGCCAGGTGAAGATGGAATAATGATGATGGTAGTGGCGGCTCCTACTCATACGCCTGGTGGAAGAGCTCCGTCTTACAGGCCCTGTGGAACTGCACAAGGTCCTGCAGGGCCCGGATCTCCTCCGGGAGCTCGTTCCACCAGATAGGGGCCGCCACCGAAAAAGCCCTGGCCCTGGTAGCGGCCAGCCTGGCCTCTTTGGGGCCTGGGATTGCCAGGAGATGTTGGGTCCCGGACCGAAGTACTCGTGGGGGAACATATGAGGAAAGGCGGTCCCTTAGGTAAGCTGGACCCAGACCATGTAGGGCTTTAAAGGTAAGAACCAGCACTTTGAAACGAATC
>NW_015165383.1:81859-82077 GCF_001447785.1 Gekko japonicus
CCGTCTTCGCCGGGTTTAACTTCAGCCTGCTCAGTCGGAGCCAACCAGCCACGGCCTGTAATGCCCGGTGCAGATCTTCAGGGACAGAGCTCGACCGGCCGCTCAACATCAGATAGAGCTGGGTGTCATCTGCATATTGATGACACCCAAGCCCATACCTCCGGGCAATCTGGGCAAGGGGGCGCATATAGATGTTAAACAATAGCGGGGAGAGAACA
>NW_015165383.1:83699-89557 GCF_001447785.1 Gekko japonicus
CTAAACAGGGTCGGGGTGGCACATTCAGACGAGCCTTCAGTGCGTGGTGGTCCGACCATGGTACTGCTTCCACAGTAATCCGGTCCACCATCAACCCTGCTGCGAAGATCAAATCGAGCGTATGACCAGCCCGATGCGTGGGAGCCGATACGTACTGAGAGAGTCCCAGATGCCAGCTACCCTTGGGATGAGCCGCAGGCTGGAAGGACACCGAGCCCTTTTGTTTCTCAGTGGCCTTCCCTTACTATACTGCCTGGGCCCACCGCTATACTTTCCTCTCCCCACGAGCACCGGAATGTTTTGGCCAGGCATTGCCATCTCAGCAGGTCTCCACAGGAGCTTCAGACCACTGATAATTAGCAGGTGCCAAGCCTCACAACGGCAGGACAGAACTTAATATTACTGATGCTAATTTAACTAACTCTTACTCTGCTATAAAACTACATAACAACTACACAACTACACAACAACTACTCCTGGTCAACCTAGCCATTCACTAGAGTTCCCACACCCACCCCAGCAAATAAAATCCTCCTACAAGCTCCCTTACAATCCTAATACACAGTATTAGCAGACAAAAATCCTCAAACTAACTCCCTAGCATCAGCAGTTACTCCAGTTCAATGAGAGGTCGCAAAGTCCTGATGTCCTTCCTGGTAGCGCCACTAAGGGCACTACCCTCTCCCCACGTTCTCCAGCTGCAGTCTCTATTCCAGGCTCTGTTCCACAGCACTGATCTTCCCAGTACAACAACAACACAACTGCCTACGTGGAGGGGAAAGCAGCCACCAATCTTAGTTCTAAATCTAGCAGCCTTCCCTGCAGTGGCTAATAGCTGAGATCTGGCATTCTGCACTGACTGTGGAGTTTATGAATTGGTTTTGAGGACAGAGCAACAAAGTCTGAGTCCAGTGGCGCCTTAAAGACAAAGTTTTATTCTGGGTATAAGCTGTACCTATCAAACACATCTCTTCGAAGGCGCCTCCCCCACAAAGATTTAATCGTTGCAAGGTCTGTTAGCCTGAAAATGTGACTGGCTAAAAGGCATCGCAGGAGCATCCAGGGCTAGTATGGATCTGAACCCAGAACCACCCAGCCACAACTCTGGCTCTTGGACTTAACTGACCCACATCATGAATTGGGTTGGGTTCACTCATGCAGATCAGCTGTGGCCCCAGGTGCGAATCTCAATTGTCTGGAAGAGGATTTCTTATTTAGAACTTTCTATACAATTGAACAAAGACATGCCACACTAACCTTTGACACATTTAATGAAGTCCAACTCAGTAAGAAAAAAACCCACAAAACTATTTAGCGTATGGCGGAATTACACACAGGAAGCATATCATAATATAAAATACATAATCAAGTTGATACAATGGGTACGCAGACCAATTGGACAATACCCCTAAATACAAATTCCTAAATTTTCAATCCTCTCAATCACAGCTGGGGAGAGTTCGAAGAGCCCACAAAGCAAAGAACACACAAAGTCTAATTACCTGATACAAACAATAATATCTTTAATGAGCTGTGACTCTTCCTTAGCTGAGTATTATTTTCTCTGATTCATAAAGAAACAATTAATCTAGGGATGCCAACTGCCTGGAGGGAAAAAGTGTGCTGTCCCTTTTATGGGATGTCATTTATCTCTTCAGATACCCCATTTCCACGCACATTAAGCCTCTGGGAACGAGGGAGGATATTTCCCCCCCCTTTGGGCCTCTTACCAACTCTAATGCAGATACCTCTCCAAAACAAAGTAAGGAGACGGAAAAATAATTTTCTCAGTTTGTTCCATAATGGCCCAATCTCAATGGAGGAATTCAAGGGGCCTCTGAGGAGGAAGACGTGGTGGGAGGACGCCTTGGCCGAGGGCTCAGTCCGGGTCTTTTCCAGCTCATGGATGGGGTTTCTGTGTTCAGTGCAGGAGGAGGGAATCCTACTTCTCCCTCCTGATTCTCTCTGTGAGAATCTGGGGGTGGGGAGGATAACTTGGACTGGGGAATTTGTTCACCTGCCAACTCCATGGATACTGGTCCATGTCCACGATACTGGCTGTTGTTGTGGAGGGGGGAGGGTGTCTAACCCCTTAGAAATTACTGAGTTGTTGGGTTAGGGGACACAACCTTTCCCTTTCAACCCAAATTAATCCTACTGCCTAAATGTTTAGGGCTTCAAAGTGGTGAGACCCCCAACAACCTCAAAGCAGGCTGGACTGGGGAGGGATTAGGGTTGAGAAATGCCTCTCTAGGACTGCTTGTCAGATAAAAATGTTTGTGAATTAAGGATACCAGCTGGTCACACTATGGTTACACCTGTAGGAGAGAGACTGTACGTATCCGTTACCCTCTAAACTTGTCTATTGCTTTGGGAAAGGAACTGTTTTTGCCAGTTTTGAAGATGCCAGAGTTAGAATGGCAGATAACCAGAAGTAGCAAGTTTCAAAAAGGAGGGGGGAAACGAAAGAGGCCTTTCTTTGTGTAACAACCTTCTCAACCTGTATGAAATTCCAGCACCAGGGCCAGCAATAGGAATGTTTCACCCTTCAATGCATTCTTTGAGGAGGATGAAGATCAGACCTCTGCCTCAAGCTCTTCCCACACATTGAGCATTGAGAAAGTTCCTTCCCTGGGAAGAGTCCTCAATGTTAAAGGAGAGAGCAGCTGATTCTTCTTGCAGCAGAAGCCATTGCCCATCCTTACTTTCTTCCCTTTGAGATATTTTTGGGGTTTTAAATATGGTGAAAGCTCTTTCCACACTGTATTTGTAACATTTCCTCCTGGGTAGCTTAAGGTTTCAATGTACATTTATGCTTCTTACAGCAATTTTTACATTTTCAATACTTTACATGTTCTGTTATCTTTAAGGTGTGAAATAGGAGAAAAGTTCTTTTCACAACTAAGCAGTTACATCGTTTCTCCTTGCATGGGATCCTCGAAGGAGTAGAAATGTGTCACTCTGAGTGAATCTCTTTCCACGCTTTGAGCATTCCACAGGTTTTCTCCTCTGTGTGGCTACTTTAATGCAGTAGAAGATTGACACTGGTATTGAATATCTTTTCACACCCTGAGCCGTCAAAAGGTTTCTCCCCTGTGTGGGTTCTCTGATGCCGTTGAAGATGGCCACTCTGACTGAATCTCTTTCCGCACTCTGAGCATTCAAAAGGTTTCTCACTGGTGTGAGTTCTCTGATGCTGTAGTAGACTGCCACTCTGACTAAATCTCTTTCCACACACTGAGCATTCAAAAGGTCTTTCCCCTGTGTGGGTTCTATGGTGCTTCCGAAGACTGCTATTCTCACTGAATCTCTTTCCACAGTCTGAGCATTCAAAAGGTCTCTCCCCTGTGTGGGTTCTCTGATGCTCTTGAAGATGGTCACTCCGACTGAATCTCTTTCCACACTCTGAGCATTCAAAAGGTTTCTCCCCTGTGTGAGTTCTTTGGTGCTTCCGAAGATCACAACTGTAACTGAATCTCTTGCCACACTCTGAGCATTCAAAAGGTTTCTCCCCTGTGTGGGTTCTTTGGTGCTTCTGAAGATGGCCACTATAACTGAATCTCTGTCCACACTCCGAGCACTCAAAAGGTTTCTTCCCCGTGTGGCTTCTCTGATGCTGTAGAAGAGCGCTACTCTGACTGAATCTCTTTCCACACTCTGAGCATTCAAAAGGTTTCTCCCCTGTGTGGGTTCTTTGGTGCTTCCGAAGATCACCATTGTAACTGAATCTCTTGCCACACTCTGAGCATTCAAAAGGTTTCTCCCCTGTGTGGGTTCTTTGGTGCTTCCGAAGATCGCCACTGTAACTGAATCTCTTGCCACACTCTGAGCACTCAAAAGGTTTCTTCCCCGTGTGGCTTCTCTGATGCTGTAGAAGAGCGCTACTCTGACTGAATCTCTTTCCACACTCTGAGCATTCAAAAGGTTTCTCCCCTGTGTGGGTTCTGTAATGCAGTAGAAGAGTGCCACTCCGACTGAATCTCTTTCCACACTTGGAGCATTCAAAAGGTTTCTCCCCTGTGTGGGTTCTCTGATGAAGCTGAAGACTGCCACTCCGACTGAATCTCTTTCCGCACTCTAAGCATTCATAAGGTTTCTCCCCTGTGTGGGTTCTCTGATGCTCTTGAAGACTGCCATTCGAACTGAATCTCTTTCCACACTCTGAGCATTCAAAAGGTCTCTCCCCTGTGTGGGTTCTCTGATGCAGTTTAAGACTGCTAGCATGCCTGAATCTCAGTCCACACTCTGAGCATTCAAAAGGTTTCTCCCCTGTGTGGGTTCTAAAATGCACCTGAAGATGGCCACTCTGACTGAATCTCTTTCCACACTCTGAGCATTCAAAAGGTTTCTTGGCTCTCTGTATCCTTTGGTGTATGAAGAGCTGTGATCTGTTTCTCAAGTAGTTTTCAAACCGAATGGATTTACTTGCCTTTATTATCTGGTGTTTTCTAATATCTTCATTATGACGTCTTCCATCTCTCTTCTCAACCACATGACCGACTGTCTTTCTCATTGGTCCACGTTGATTCCTGACGTTTTCTTTCAAGTCTACAGTTTTAACTTTATCTGGCATATGCTGATGAACTTCCTCACGCACTTCATCCCTCTGATCATCCTCTGCTGAGTAAAGACAGAGATCCTGTTAGCACCTGGGAGGGCGGTAAGGTCCAAAGGCAACTATGTGACTGCCGTAGGAAAGGATGGACGACGGCCCTTTGGCAGCCACCTTGGGTGACCTTAACCACCTCTCCACATTTTCCCCAGAATATCTTGCATTTAAGGACTCCTCACCCCCTCAAGTGCCACAGCTGAGCTTTTGCCTACAAGGACCTTCTGAGCCTCCAGATTTCAGGCCCTCCCTCCTTCCCCTTTCGGCTGCATGATTGTACAAATCGTAACTCAGAAGTGAATCAGAAATCCCTCATGGCACTTCCTTGCCTTTTCCCTTGACATAACCGTGAAGGATACTCACTCTCAGCCAGCTCATTTGGGAAGGAAATATGTTCTTGGGATCCTCTTGAGGAAATCGTCAGCCTTTCTTTAGATGCAAGGCTGTTGTCTATCTCCACCGAAGTCTCTCTTATCCTCCTGCCTTCATTCACAGAGAGAAAGAGAGAGAAAGTGATCATTCTTATACAGGGAAGGAAAGAAATTCAAGAGTAATAACTCTTCTGGAAGGATGAAACCGTCGTCAACATCAAAGCCCACAATCCCAACCAGTATAAGGGGAACAGATCTGTGAGGCAAAGCATGCTAGTTTCCCCAAGGGTTTACGTGATTATTAAGTGGCCTGGTCCTAGTTGCAGGTGTTTGTGACTTGAATCTTCTTGCAGCTGACATCCTTAACTTTTTCAAGGCTGAACTCAAGAATGCAGTCATTGGTTAATAGTAATTGGCTAACCATGAGAACCTGTATCCAGCAGTGTTACCAGGAGGGAGGGGGAATTAGGAGGGTACTGACAGCCTCTGGAAAATTCCATCAAGAAGGACCCTTGATTGGGTTGTTAGGACCACCTGTCCCTAGAAGGTAGAAAATATAATACACATATAGACAGGAGGGAAGCCAGGCTAACTTAATGCTCATGCCATGCTAGTATGTCTTGATATTTTCTTCCTGCATCATGATGAATAGTTTTCTGTGTGAGGTTGATAAAAGGAAACACAGGCTGCGGCAAATGAAATGCAAGTCTGTGTTCAGGCAGGCTAAAAGGGAATATGAGGAGCATACTGCAAAAAGCATGAAGACCAACAAAAATCTGTCTTCAAATACATTAGAAGCAGGAAACCAGCCAGGGAAGCAGGGAGGCCCTTGGATGACCAAGGGATAAGAGGATTACTGAAGGACAATTGGGAAATGG
>NW_015165384.1:0-24146 GCF_001447785.1 Gekko japonicus
ACTCTAAGCAGGTCTACTCAGGAGTCCACTGAGGCCTGTTCAATGAGGCTTAACTTCTATTGAAAACAGGATTGTAGGGTTGGTCTCACTCTCCTGAATTAGTGGGATAGTCCCTTTTAAACCAAAGAAGCCAACTTCATTTAATTTGGGCTCAAATAGCAGAGTTTCTCTCTCTCCCTCTCAGGTCTGGTACACACATTCAGTCAAATGAAGCAACAGAATAGATTAGACCATTTCAGAGTGCAAGACGGGAGTCACTTCTTTTCTAACATGCAGGCAATGGGAAGCATAGTTTGGTGGTTGCCATGCTAACTCTGGGTTTGGAAATGCCTGGTGGAGATTTGAGGGCTTGGTATAGTGGAGTTTAGCGAGGGGCTGGCCCATAGCTAACATGGGGCCCACAGGGCCCGGCCCCCTAGTGTCCCTTCTGGGCCCCCTCCCTCCTGGGCTGCCCCCAAAGTGTTCCAACTTACCACCTGCACTGTACTTCCATTTAATTAGGTGGTGGGGCCCCTGTGCCCCCCTCCCAAAGAATTCCCTAGCTACAGGGCTGGCGAGGGGACATAAGAACATAAGAGATGCCAATGTTGGATCAGGCCAAAGGCCCATCCAGTCCAACACCCTTCCAAAGCAGCCATTTTCTCTAGGAGAAGCGGAATAAAGGTTATAAATAAATAAATTGTAAATCAGAGGTTTATGTAGTCTGGAGACCAGTTGTAATTCCAGGAGATCTCCAGCCACCACCTGGAGGTTGGCAACCATAAGTAATACAGAAACTACCATTTTGCTGTACTTTCTCAGCTCCTGAACATATGGACCACGAGAATTTGTTTTCCGGAACAGCCCAACATATGGACCACGAGAATTTGTTTTCCCGAACAGCAAAAGTGTTTGAAATTAGGAGCAATGCAGTAATGTAATCTTGAGGACTAGTGCCTTTGCATGTTCAACCATATAATTTGGATTTAGGCAGACAGCAAGAATGGATAATCTTGAATCAAGAACTGGGGTATGGGCGTGTGTGCGCATTTGGCCCTGAAGATCCCTAAATCTACCCTCAAATCAGCCTTAGTTTCCAGATTCTTCACTCCCAACATCCCTCTCTGTTTATCACAGTTACAGATTCCTGAATACCTTAACTAGAGAACTTTCAACCAGAAGTTGAAACAATGGGGTGGCAAAACCTACCTTTCAAATCTAGCCAATCCAGAGCAGCTACTCCTTTACCTTTTGTTTTACCGACTCACACAGGCAGCTAGGGATTAGCATGTGAAATATTTCTGCACTTGTACCTACTACAGTTAGGATGTGGGGAGGAGGCAGTGTCGAAATCCCTACACAGCCATGCAGACTCACTGTGGATGACCTAGGACCTCTCATTCTCGCTCTGCCTAACCTACCTCACTGGTTGTTGTGATTATAAATGGAAGGTGGAAAAAAGTAAATCTTCCTGAGCTTCTTGGAGGAAGGCCAAGATAAAAATGTGATAGATACCCTCACCAGACCTTCTACTGTAATTTTTCCTTGCCCTCAACCCTCTTTGATCCCTAGGCTAACAACTGTGAGGAGGGGACAAGAAGGCTAAGAAGGCCCATTACTGAACCTATAATGGATTTAAGATCTTACCTCAGGGCAGAGATAGCTGTCAATGCAGATGACCATCCTGTGTTTCTAAGGGCACGGCTCCCAATTTTGAAACCCCAGTTTAGTTGAATCGAAGGAAATATAGCAGCTGAGAAGGTCCAGGAAGCCAGTGGAGATCTTGAAGCCCTGGTGGTCCTTGATTAAAAACCCCTTGGCCAGGAAAAGCATATCCAGGTCACCATGATGACCATATTGTTTGCTGGCTGGGATGCAGGCTGTGTGACCTCACTAGTTGTGGCTATTGTCATGTCATATCCTACTGATCACCCATGGGATGCAGAGGCCAGTTATCAAGCCATATCTCTTTGAGACGTCCTAGCCCAACTAGGTGTCACCAGAAGTCACCATGACTTCCAGGCTCGCACGGACACACACACACAATACACACACACACACAAGACATTTCATGGGCTCCTGTTCAGTGCCCTAATAGGGTTGCCAGCTCCAGATTAGGAAATACCTGGAGAATTTGGGGGGCAGAGCCTGAGGACATGGGGGTTTGGGGAGAGGAGGGACTTCAGTGGTGCATAATACCATAGAGTCCACCTTCCAGAGTGGGCATTTTCTCCAGGTGAACTGATTTCTGTCGCCTGGAGATCAGTTGTAATCCCAGGAGATCTCCAGCCACCACCTGGAGACTGGCAACTCTGCTGCCCTCGCTTTGAGATAGCGCAACTATACAAGGCAGCAAAAGGTCTTGCCAGCCATGACCAGAGGGGAAATGTGCTACAGCTAGGCAGAGAGGGTTGCGCCCTTTTTAAACTGGTTTTTCTAGCGGGCCCTTTAATATCAGTTTGATCGGCAACAAATACCAGGTGATGTGGTACTTGCCATTCCATGCCATGCCACAAAAAGCTTCAGCTGCCCATTCCCCCAGGGACAAGATATTTTAATCCTGGATGTGGATGTGGACAGAATAGTTCTGGATGACTCGAGCTTGCCTCCCTCATACAGCAGGTATATGCATTTCAGCTATGGCAATGGATGAACAGCAGCAACGTCTGTTTACTGAGCTTTCCCTGGGAAATTCTACTTGAGAGACGCAACAGCTTCTGGCTGTTCATAGGAATCTTGTGGCAAAGCCTTCAGGGATATTGTATATCTCTGCGTGTGTGTGCGTACGTCTGTCAGTCTGCTTTAGCTGGCATAAGTCAACATGAAATAGCTAGACTCTAAATCCACGTAATCTAATATTTTATGTTATTTTCATTGGTTACATTTTAATACCACAAAAAAAATCACGTCATTAAAACTGAATGCTTGGGAGTCATTTCAGTTATTTTGAATTCATGGGCCAGAGGCCACTAGAAGACAGGAGCAGGCTTCTTCTTTTTATATTTCTATACCTTTTCTTTTTTTTTTAATGCCAGGAGATTAATTCAAGGAACAGACTGGAAAACTCTTAATGGGCCAGATTCTCCATAGCTGGGCTACTGAACTGCACAAATGCACATCTCCAAACATTCTGCCCAGCCCTGGTTAGCGTCTTGGAATAGAATCTGGGAGACCCAGGTTCAATCTCCCACTCTGCCATGGAAGCTTGCTGGGAGATCTTGGGCCAGTCACACACTGTCAGCCTAACCTACCACACAGGGTTGTGGTAAGGATAAAATGGAGGAGAATAATAATAATGTAAACTGCTTTAGGTCCCTATTGGGGAGGGGGAGGAGATTGGATTTATACCCCGCCCTTCACTACCCAAAGGTGTTTCAGAGCGGTTTATAAACTCCTTTCCCTTCCCCTCCCCACAACAGACACCCTGTGAGGTAGGTGAGGCTGAGAGAGCTCTGACAGAGACTGCTCTTTTTCAAGAACAGCTCTTATCAGAACTATGGCTTGTCCAAGGTCATCCAGCCAGGTGCAAGTGGAGGAGTGGGGAATCAAACCCGGTTCTCCCAGATTAGAGTCCGCACACTTAACCACTACACCAAACTGTAAGGTGGGATATAAATAAAATGAAGAAAAAAACAAAATAATCGTAAAGAAAACATCTGAGCAGACAAAGAGTGCCTTTCCCTCACCACTGAGTAGTTATGAGGCATCGAGAGCCACTGTGCTGGAGTGGTTAAGGTGTGATTCTCACTCTTCCTCCTCATGAAGCCAGCTGGGTGACCTTGGGCCAATCACAATTCTCTCAGAACTCTCTCAGCCCCACCTACCTCACGAGGTGCCCGTGGTGAGGATAGGAGCCTCCTTGAGACTCCTTAGGGTTAGAGAAAAGCGGGGTATAAAAACCAACTCTTCTTGTACGAACAGCCTTTGGATCCATGTAACTCAGTGTTGTCTGCTCTGAGTGGCAGCTGATATCCACGGAACGGACTCTGTTAGTGTGGGATTTTTCCTAGCACTGGTGAGACCCTTTAACTGAAGATTCAATCCAGAGACCTTCTGGAAGACCAAGCAGGTGTTCTGTCAGTCAGCCCTGGCTCTTCCTTTCTATTTTTTAAAAATTGCCATAGCTACTGATTGCAATTGGTTTCTTTAAAGACAAAATGTCAGACTAGATTGCTTGTGTAAAGACTGGTGTCTCAGGGAGAACTGGGCCTTAAATTTGTCCAAGCTGTAGCACTTCAGGCTAAAAGAGAAGAGATTGGATGTATACCCTGCCCTTCACTACCCGAAGGAGCCTCAGAGCGGCTTACAATCTCCTTTCCCTTCCCCTCCCCACAACACACACCCTGTGAGGTAGGTGGGGCTGAGAGAGCTCTTTTGAGGACTGCTTGTGAGAGAACTGCTCTGAAAGAACCTGTGATTGACTCAAGGTCACCCCAGCAGCTGCATGTGGAGGAGTGGGGAATCAAACCTGGTTCTCCCAGATTAGAGTCTGCGCTCCTAACCACTACACCAAACATGTGGGCATTCTCACAATTAAACCTCCTGGTACAGACTAAAAGAGAATTCCTCTGCATATAAAAAAACCTAGCTGTCAGGAAACTGCATTCTCTTCTAGCCTTCTCACTGCCATGATAGTGTTTTATGTGCAGAATTTTTTTTTTTAATGTCTGGGAGCATACAGTCATGGGCTGCCTGGCTGTCCCAGTTTGAATTAGTACAGCTCAAACATGCCTAATTGGTCAAACAAAGGAACCACAAGTTGGGTGTGCAGTGTACCTAGGGTTGCCAGCCTCCAGGAGTGGCCTGGAGACCTCCTGGAATTATAGTTTGTTTGCAGACTACAAAGATTACTTCCCCTGGAGAAAATGGCTACTTTGGAGGGTGGACTCTATGATATTATACCTTGCTGAGATCCATGGTGGTGGAAAGTACTGTCAAGTCACAGCTGATTTATGGTGACCCCAGAGGGTTTTCAAGGCAATAGATGTACAGAGGTGGTTTGCCATTGCCCAGCTGTGCATCATTACCCTTGAATCCCTTGGTGGTCTCCCATCTAAGTACAGACCAGGACTGAGCCTGCTTAGCTTCTGAGATCTGATGAGATTAGACTAGTCTGGGCCATTCAGGTCAGGTCAGGCCAGGTTGAGGTCCACCCCCCACCCCAAACTCTGCCCTCCCCAGGCTCCCACCCCCCCCCCCAAATCTCCAGGTATCTCCAACTCAGACTGGGCCACCAGAACTGTGGCAGATTTAGATGAGGCTAGGAGGCTGAGACTATATAGGACTATAAGGAAGGCCGAGCGCTGAAGAATAGATTCTTTTGAACTGTGGTGCTGGAGAAGACTCTTGAGAGTCCCTTGGACTGCAAGAAGGTCAAATCAGTCAATCCTAAAAGAAATCAACCCTGACTGTTCCCTGGAAGGCCAGAAAATGAAACTGAAGCTCAAATACTTTGGCCACCCAATGAGAAGGGAGCACTCACTGGAGAAGACCCTGATGCCGGGAAAGATTGACGGTCAAAGAAGACGGGGACGGCAAAGGATGAGATGGTCAGACAGTGTCATAGATGCAACGAACATGAAATTGAGCACACTTCAGAGGACGGCGGAAGACAGGAAGGCCTGGCGGGAGCTGGTCCATGGGGTCGCGAAGAGTCGGACTCGACTGTGCGACTGAACAACAACAAAAAGGAGGCTGAGAAAGGGTGCCCTGCTTGAAAATGCCGTCCTGGATTGCTTTAAGCCCCTACAGTGGAATCAGATAGAGCCCTTATTCCTGTCTTTTTGTGCCACTGACCTTAAACCATCTCAGTGGTGCCATTTCCATTAGGAAAACAGTGGTGGTAGTGATGGTGGTGGGGAGAGATTTAACACCCTTCCCTGATTCCCCCCCCATCCCCCCCCCCCCCCATGGCTGTTAATTCTTCCAGGCCAAATGATACATTGCATGTTCCAGCCCCCAAATTCCTGTGCAGTACATAGTTTGGTCCTTAAATCTTCTCTGCTTGTTTTTGCTTATATTTAAATGGACTGAATGCCATGATAAGTGCTCCAGCGTTTTAAAAAAAGAAACACCCTGGTGGTGGTGGGGAAATATGAAGCCCTTGCCAACAATATTTTTGTTTGTTTCTTTTGTCATCAAATCACAGCCGACGTTCGGTGGGCCCCAGGGGCGTTTTCAAGGCAAGAGGCGTTCAGAGGTATTCCTTGGAGATCTCACATCCAAATACTAGCTGGGGCTGACCCTGCTTAGCTTTGGAGATCTCCTGAGGAGATCAAGCTAGTCTTGCCTTTCAAGGTCAGGGCTATCAAAAATATGCAGTCTAAGAATCTTTTCAATATACCTCTCTCTTTCTTTGTATGGCCTGTTTCAGCTGCAGGCTGTGTTTGCGCTTTGTCCTCGACAGTGCCGAGCATTTTAGGTGCTGGGTTAGTAATACATATTATTTTAAACAACATTTTTCATTCCCCCGCCACTTGCAAAGAGGCCGAGCAGCCAGTCTGGTCCTTTCTTTGCTGCGGCTTTGAGGAACCCCCGTCTGGTGTTCTCTCATGTCGGCAGCGGGGTTGTTTATCCTCGCACGTTGTTAAAACAGAGCGCATTATTCCAGTTGACGAGTGACTCCCTGATGTCTAGACGGTTTCTTGCACTGAGCCATCAGACTGTCTGGGGCCCGGAGGTGGACTGGCACAAACAAATAAACAAGCAAGCCGCAAAAAGGATCTGCTAAGCGGTGGCTGCTCAGGGCGGGATGTGTGAGAATGGCTGGGGCTGAAGGGGCACATTTCTCTGGATGGAATGTTCTCTTTCATGTGCATGTGAATTCAGTGGTCTGCTGTCTTCTTCCCTGCACTGGTTCACAGGAGGAGAAACAATCCCCAGGCTTTGGCACGGATGCCACCTATATGCCAGTCTGCCCCACTGCAAGAGGAGTTCCGCTATGTCTGAAACAAATCTGGCAACATTAAAATATATATATTTTTTTACAAAACAGTGAAACATTTTCAGTTTCATCATTCACTGTACATTTTGGGGATGTGAGAGACAAAGAAAAAAAACAATGGTGCTGTGGGAATAAATTCTTTATTCCAAAGATCAATACCCCTATGTGTTTTGTGCCAACTTCTTCAGGGGGTTCTATTAGGGTTGCCAGATCCAGGCTGTGAATAACCCAAAGATTTTTGGGGGGTGGAGTCTGAGGAGGGTGGGGTTTGGAAGGGGAGGGACTTCAATTGGGTATAATGCCATAGAGTCCATCTTCCAAAGTGGCCATTTTCTCCAGGTGAACTGCTAGTTTGGTGTAGTGGTGAGGAGCACGGACTCTAATCTGGGAGAACCGGGTCTGATTCCCCACTCTTCCACATGCAGCTGCAGGTGTGACCTTGGGTCAGTCACAAGTTCTGTCAGAGCTGTTCTCTCAAGGGCAGTTTTCGAAAGAGCTCTCTGAGCCCCACCTACCTCACAGGGTGTCTGTTGTGGGGAGGGGAAGGCGATTGTAAGCTGCTCTTTTTCGGGTAGTGAAGGTTGGCGTATAAATCCAATCTCTCCCCCCCCCCTTCTCTCTGTCACCTGGAGATAATTTGTAATCTTAGGAGATCTCCAATCAAAGACAAAAGAAAAAGGTTAACAGATACCTTACTGCTGTCTCTCATCATTATTTGTTTAAAAAAACATATCAAACCACGATAAAAAAAATGATTGGAGTAAATAATTTCTTCCCTCTGCACCACTGTCTTTTCTTCATCTCTTGCTCCAGTTGGTGTGTCCCTTTGCTCTTTTCTTGTTGATTCTGGGTTTGGGATGGGCCATCTTACCTCCAAACTTAGAATCTTGATCAATATTATACTAAGAAGCTTAGCTGAGTAAAAATTTTGGACTAATTTCAGGTCTTCAGTTCGCGAAACACTGAACATTTGTTTGTTTATACAGATATTTATACCCCGCTTTTCTGCCCAACAAGGACCCAAAGTGGCTCACAATGTTGTCCTCCCCTCCTGTTTTCTCACAACATCCTTGCAAGGTAGGTTAGTCTGAGAGAGAATGACTGGCCCAAGGTCATTCAGCGAGCTTCCATGACAGAGTGGGAATTCGAACCTGGCCTTCTCAATTCCTGGTCTGGCACACTAATCACTACAGCGGACTGGGTCTCAGGTCCATGGACTCCAGAACTTTTACAGAAAAACTGGGAAGAAAGCAAGTGATGATATAATTTTCACATTGTGGGAGGAAGATGAAAGCTAATTGCTTCTGAAGAAGGAGGAGGAGAGATTGGATTTATACCCTGCCCTTCACTACCCAAGGGAGTCTCAGAGTGGCTTACAAACTCCTTTCCCTTCCCCTCCCCCCAACAGACGCCCTGTGAGGCAGATGGGGCTGAGAGAGCTCTGACAGAAACTGCTCTTTTTCAAGGACAGCTGTGACAGAACTATGGCTTTACCCAAGGTCATCCAAAAGGTTTCAAAAGGGAATTAGATAGGCATATGGAGCAGAGGTCCATCAGTGGCTATTAGCCACAAGGTATAGATAGGGGCTCTGGGGCAAGTGATGCTCTGTCTTCTTGGTGCTGGGGGGGCCAACAGTGGGAGGGCTTCTAATGTCCTGGCCCCACTGGTGGACCTCCTGATGGCACCTGGTATTTCTGGCCACTGTGTGACACAGAGTGTTGGACTGGATGGGCCTTTGGCCTGATCCAACATTGGCGTCTCTTATGTTCTTATCCAGCAGGTGCAAGTGGAGGAGTGGGGAATCAAACCCGGTTCTCCTAGATTAGAGTCCGCTCATTTAACCACTGCACCAAACTGGCTCACCTCACGTGATCGTGGGGTAGGTAAGCTTCTTTTATTTACTTACTTCGTCTATGCCTGGCCTTTCTCCCCAATGGAACCCAAAGTGGCTTACATCATTCTGCTCTCCTACCTCACAGGGTTGTTATGAGGATGAAACGGAGGAGAGGAGAACAACATAAGGCACTTTGGCTCCCACTGGGGAGAAGGAAGATGCAATAATGAAGTCAGGAAATAAATAAAGCTTACCTGAGAGGATACGACCAGACTAAGATTATTACCCAGTGAGCTTCCAAAGCAGAATGGGGATTTGAACCTGGGCCTACCAGATCCTCGTTTGGACGTCTAACCACGCTGGCCATCACACTGGCTTCCCCCAGTGATCTTTTCATACCCAGGGTGGACGAAAGAAAGAAAGAAAGAAAGAAGCCAGCCTGTGATCAGTCAAAAATCAGTCGGTGTTCCAGCGGTAGATCACAGTCTAACTGCTCCCCATCCTTGTCCTCGTTCAGGTTGTCTCTTGGCATTCTACCCTTGCCTTTGCCTGGCCCCTTCAGGGCTCAGAAATGGGACTCTTGGCAGTGACGATGCTTCTGGGGTTTCTGCACCTCTAACAAATGCAGTGGGGAACTGCTCCCCATATTATGCCCTTTTGTCTCTCCTCCAGGATGACACGCTCTGACCAGGACGGCCCAGGACGGCCTGGTCTTGGAAGTGAAGCAGGGTTGGCCCTGGTTAGTATTCGGGTGGGAGTCCACCCGCCAAGGAAGTCCGCAGTTGTTATGCGGAGGCAGGCAATGGCAAACTACCCCTGAACGTCTCTTGCCTTAGAAACTTTGCAGTGTCACCATAAGTCAGCTGCAGCTTGACAATACCTCTCACCACCATCAAGATAATGTCCCTGCTCATCTATTGGCAAAGAGGTGGACATAAGAACATAAGTGAAGCTAATGTTGGATCAGGCCAGTGGCCCATCCAGCCCAACACTCTGTCACACAGTGGCCAAAAATACCAGGTCCAGCAGCGGGGCCCGGTCCACCAGTGGGGCCAGGACATTAGAAGCCCTCCCACTGTTGGCCCCCCAAACACCAAGAAGAAAGAGCATCACTTGCCCCAGACTGAGAGTTGCTATCTATACCTTGTGGCTAATAGCCACTGATGGACCTCTGCTCCAGATGTTTATCCAATTCCTTCTTGAAGCTGTCCATGCTTGTAGCTGCCACCACCTCCTGTGGCAGTGAATTCCATGTGTTGATCACTGTTTGGGTGAAGAAGTACTTCATTCCATCCGTTCTAACCCGACCACTCAGCAATTTCATGGAGTGCCCACGAGTTCTTGTATTGTGCGAAAGGGAGAAAAGTACTTCTTTTTCTACCTGCTCTTTCCCATGCCTAATCTTGTAAACCTTGATCATGTCACCCCTCAGTCTTCGTTTCTCCAAGCTAAAGGTGCAGGTTTGATACTGCACAGGGTGACCCAGTTTTGATGTGCATCCAATATCGTGTCTTTGTTTTTTCCACGCATGTTTTCAACTTTTCACTTTTAGCCCCCTTGTAGAGTACAGCTCTAGATTCACTGAGCTGGGTAGATGGCCTGTTACAGGCAAAGGCAATTTTCATACTGCCTAACCCCCCAGGGAGGTAAAGCATTTAATATAAGATCAAAGTGCCATTTTGCATGAAGCTGTATTGTTAAAATGAAAGATGCTACAGAGGACGCTTGCTGTGGAGTCTTGCAGCACCTTCAAGGCCAACTAAATTTTATTCCAGCTTCAGCTTTTATTTGCCAACTGGCCAGAAGAACAAACAGCTTTGCGGGTTCCTGTCCTTTTAACTGAGATTTGATGTGCAGATATCAGCAGGAGAGCAGCATTAAACTGTCTAATTGTTGCCTATCTAAATGCTGTTCAAGGAGCTGCTGGAGTTCAAAATGGGTAACAGTATTTGACCTGGAAACCTTTCTTCCAATCCCACTGATGCACCCCACTTCCCTTCCTATGGGTTTGTGCCACAGTAAATCTGCTAGTCCTTAAAGTGTTGCAAGACTGCCCTTTTGTTTGTGCAAATCAAATCAGCTTCCACTTACAGTCCCAAACCTTCTGGTCCATACTAAAAGAAAGCAAATTTTTTCTTGCAAAAAAACTTGGATTTCCCATCCGACTGATTTAGCCTCTTGTTAGCCAGCTGATTGGTTCATTAACTGGAGTGGCTCCCCTTCATCTGAATACTGCACTCCAAATTTTTGGGGGGAGGGAGGTGAGGTTCTTAAGTGGTTAATCCTAAAACTAGCTCAGACAGTGCAGCAATGCTTTCCTTGTCACTCTTCCAAAGATCAAATCATCTCCCAGCTCTTTGAAGCTTCCTTATCCAGCAGGGCCTTTTGAAGGTCCTGTCGAGTTCTTAAAGCTGTACTGACCAACATTGCAATCCTTAGTAGGTAGAGTTGTCCCAAAGGCTTGGAGAAAAATGCCTTGTTCCTATAAAAAAAGGCTTAATCCGATATTATTTATCTGGTGATTTTATTTCCTACCATGCCATGAAAAGCTGCCCATTGAAGCCTCTGTAATAAGGTCAAGACGTTTTTCTCCAGGCCTGTTGGCAACCTTGAGGCTTGCTGTGGTGCCATTAGGATGAAGGGCGATAAGAACATAAGACCATAAGTGACGCCGTGCAGGACCAGGCCAATGGCCCATCCAGTCCAATGCTCTGTGTCACACAGTAGCCGAAACCCAGGTGCCATCAGGAGGTCCACCAGGGGGACCAGAGCTCCAGAAGCCCTCCCATGGTTGCCCCCCACGCTCCAAGAATACAGAGCATCACTGCCCCAGACACTGTGTTCCCTCTATACCTTGTGGCAAATAGCCACGCACTCATAAACCTCTGCTCCGTATGCTTATCTAATCCCCTCTTGAAGCGATCTATGCTTGTAGCCACCACCACTTCCAGTGACAATGAATCCCACATGTTAATTACTCTTTGGGTGAAGAAGTACTTCCTTTTATCTGTTCTAAGCTTACTGCTCATTAATTGAATTGAGTGCCCCTGTCCTCCTGCTCATTAATTTCATTGAGTGCCCCTGTCCTCAGAGCCATGCATGCTTTAGTTTATGTATATTATACTTCATTATTCAAACCCCGAGCCTTCACTGAAATATGTATATTATACTTCATTATTCAAACCCGGAGCCTTCACTGAAATTAAAGCCCCTGCAAGCCTTGCTCTTTGTGGGGTGGCTTAGCCAGGGTGTCTCTTCCTGGTCATCATGGGGTGCGACAAAGAGCAGAGTCTGAACAGGCAGTGCTGTTGCAGGAGGGAGACATGGCCCCTTCTCCTCCCCCTTACCAATGGCTTTCAAACTGTGGGCTGCCCCCCCCCAAGTGCATTTGTGACTCTCACAGGTGGGTAGTGGGGCCAGCAAAGAGGAGGAGGAGGAATAACTGGGAGACGAGGTTCCACGACACATTTGAGTTTGCATAATGAGCCTAGTGCACAAGGTAGCCATGAAATACACCCTCTTACTCAGTAATGCACAGTACGTATCAGTATGTGAAAAGTGGCAAGTTGCAGCCGAGCTATAGCAAACCCATCGGGTTTTCAAGGCAAGAGACGTTTGCAGGTGATTTGCCGTTGCCTGCCTCCAGTGCCGGATTTACGCATAAGCTAAATAAGCTACAGTTTAGGGCCTTGCAATCTGCTGGGGCCTCAAATAAAAACACAATATAAAAATGATTTCAAATATTAAAAAGGCATATATATTTTAAATTTTTCTGAGACCAGCTGATGTAATTTAAAACAGTAGGGGGCCTCTGGGTTTTGTATAGCTTAGGGCCTCAGCAAATCTAAATCCGGCCCTGCCTGCCTCTTTGTAGCAGCCTTAGAATTCCTTGGAGGTCTCCCATCCAAATACTAAGCAGGCCAACCCTGCTTAGCTTCCAAGAGCTGAGATTGAGCTAGCCAGGATCATCCAGGTCAGGGCTTCTTACAAAATATGAAAAATAGAGTGTAAACTTGTTCCCTGTTAACTGCTGAGAGATTCGTGCGCTTTATGCTTTGGGGGGCGGAAATGGTGTGAGATCACTTTGCTGGTCGGTCCCTGAAAGTACTGCGTTCATTTACCAGTGGCTTTAGGAAGTTTGAGAACCCGGGCGCTCATCCCCCACACTTTAGGGCTGCTTTGCAGAGGTCGCTAAAAGAGTGTGTCGCTCATTGGTGGAGCAGCAGTGCCACCTTCAGGTCACTGGTAGATCTGCAGGTTATTTCCACCCTTTGCGGCGCTGGGCATGTCCTTAAGGAATTAAATGGACATCCCCACCCTTGCACATTTATTTATTTATTACAGAATGTGCAGCCCAGTCGCGTGTTTGCTTTCTGAGAAGTAGATGCCACCTTAAATGTCACCTGTGCATAAGATTGTAGAATCCTGTAGGGTTATCTAAGAACTAGACTGCAGGAACTGCTGAAAACCTGAGTACACAAAGGAGAGACCAGAGAACCTGTTAGTTTGCCCTGTGGGCAGAAGCACATGGGGAAGGAGGAGATTCTTTGCAGCCACCTGGGTGCCACTGCCAGGCCCAGTAGGTACCACTTGTATCCTCCAGTTTTTTCAATTCTTGGACTTTAAGGACTTTCCCAAGGGGTCATCTTTTTAATGCAATAAGTGCGCAGTTAATTTTTTGTTGTGAAATATGCAACTGGGTTTCCTTGCTGTAGCATCTTGCTAAAAGCATATTGCATGTTTCTGGCATTCAACTTGTTACTTGGGGTGGGGAAGCAGAAGACATGTGGGCTCTTTTTGTAGCAGGTACTCATTTGCATATTAAGCGACACACCCCTAATGTAGCCAATCCTCCAAGAGCTTACAGTAGCTCCTGTAAGAAGAGCTCTGTAAGCTCTTGGAGGATTGGCTACATTAGGGGGTGTGGCCTAATATGCAAAGGAGTACCTGCTACAAAACGAGCCCTTACTCGCTGTGAATACACCACCACCACCCACACACAGAGTCAGCTTATTCCTCATCTGCCCAGTTTCCTGACTGTATTCATTATGTGAATGTAATAATATGACGAAGTGGCCCCTTTGTACTATGTATCACCAGGTGAGGAATGCTGTGAGGTCTCTTACACTTGCATTGTTCTATTGAAATATTACCCCCCTTACCTTTTTTTTTTAAGGGATGGAGAACACACTGAACCAACTCATGCCATCCTTTAAAAAATCCCACGACCACATTTCTTGTCCGTTTGCAGCAACAATTATTTTGTTATTTATTTCATTTCCAAAAGGGGAAACTCCAAGGCAGTTCACAATCCAAAGAGAAGAGATATGCAATTTCGACATGAGTAAGAGTAATGCGGCTTCCACATCTGAAGTCCCTTTCATCCACACCAACCAAGGAGCCCAGGGGAATTCTCCCTCCCCACATAAGTTGAGAAACAACCAATTCCAGATGGTATCTATAGCGTAACAAAAGCAATGAAGAATCCTGGGATACTATAAAGGCTAAAAGGTTTATTGTGGCACAGACTGTTTGGGGGAAGAGAGAAGCCCACTTCTCATGATTATTTATGTATTTATTTATTTCAAACATTTATTAGCTGCCTTTCTGCCTCGGGGAACTCAAGGCAGCTTATTCCTCAGTGGCACTGAAATATCTGCCCAGTTTTATTCATTATGTGAATGTAATAATAAATGATGAAGAGGCCCCTTTGTACTGTGTATGCATGCCAAAGATACAGATCCCGCTGGTGATGGAAAGTGCCCTCAAATTTCAGCCCACTTATTGTGATCCTGTAGGGTTTTCAAGGCAAGAGACATTCAGAGGTGGTTTGCCATTGCCTGCCTCTGCACAGCAACTCTGGACTCCCTTGGTGGTCTCCCATCCAACCCTGGACCCTGCTTATTCTTGGAGATGTGATGAGGTCGGGCTAACCTGGGACACAGGGCACAAATCCCTTTCTTCGCAGCAAAAGACAAGAGACATGAGTGAATAACTTGTGTTGAGAACATTGCTATAGTTATCACAAAAAGTTAACGTGATTGGTAATATAAAGGTTTCCCTTGCTCGAAAGCCAGTCGAATCTGACTCTAGGGGGCAGTGCTCATCTCCATTTCCAAGCTGAAGAGCCAGCACTGTCTGAAGTCGTTTCTGTGGTCATGTGGCCGGCATGACTAGACACCGAGGTGCACGGAATGGTGTTACCTTCCCACCGAAGCGGTACCTATTTATCTACATGCATTTCCTTGCTTTCGAACTGCTAGGTTGGCAGGAGCTGGGGCCATAGACGGGAGCTCACTCCGTCAAGTGACACTTTGGTCTCGAACTGCCGAACTACAGACCTTCTGGTCTGCAGCTCAGCATATTAACCTCTGAGCCACCGCGGCCCAATATATTGGTAATATATTAAACTATAATTATTTATTTTCCCAAGAAGATTAGAAAATCCCATCCTACTTTATTCACACCACACTCCTGTTAGGTAGGTTAGACAGAGAGATGGTAACTAGCTAAGGACTGCTCAGTGAGCTTTGTGGTACAGTAGGGATGCTAACTGGCCTGGAGAAAAAAAGATATCCCCTCCCTTTGACAGAGGTTTAATGGGAAGTTATTTGCCAGGTGATGTTTTTCACTCTCTTGCTCTGAAAAGCTGCAGCTGCCCACTTCTACACATTGAGCTTCTCGTAAAGGGACAGGACATTTTGGCAACCCTATGGCAGAATGGGGGATCTGATCTCCTTGGGAGTAGATTGTTCCTGTCCACTAATCACATTCACCACCACACTATGCAAGCTCTCAGTAGAACATACTATTTCATATAAATAAGCAAACACTGATGCTGACAATTGCATACAAAAAAGTGTTAAGCTTCAAAAGTGTGGTCTCTTGCACTGTGCTCGTTCTTAACCTTGCCTCCTTGGATTCCTTCTTCCAGAATGGTGCAGTGGTTGGAGTGTAAGACTCGGAATTGGGAGACCAGCATTCACATCTCCACTCTGCCCTGAAGTTTGCTTGGTGATCTGGGGTCAGTCCCCCTCTCTCAGTCTTGCCTACCTCACAGGGCTGTTGTGAGGATTAAACGGGGAAGGGGAGAACCGGGTACATTGCTCTGATCTTCTTGGAAGATGAACAGTATAACAATATAGTCGACAGGTAAACACCTGAAATGATGCCCCTGACTTTTTGTCAGGTATGAAGAGGTGCCTTGAACTGGTAGGTATATAGTAGGGATAGGAAAGGTTTTTGTCACAGTAGGAGATTGGGAGAGCACTGAAGCGAAGCTACCCAAGCCAGCATTTCTAAGTTCCATCTGTTTGCAAAAGTCCACGTTCCTGTTCTCTTTTTCCAGTCTCTCCTTGCTCCTTCCATATAAAAACTACTTTTTGTTTTAGGATTGTTCCTCAAGGGGGAGGGCAAAGGAGGTTGTAAGGAAGCGTGGAGGTTGACGCATCAGTGCTTAGCCTTATTGCTTTTGAAATAACCAACAAAACTGAAGAGGCATCACTAGGTTTTGTTTTTGAACAGTATAACAATATAGTCGACAGGTCCATAGGGAAGGTTTTTGTCACAGCCGGAGACTGGGAGAGAACTGAAGCGAAAATACCCAAGCCAGCCTTTCTAAGTTCCATCTGTTTGCAAAAGTTCACATTCCTGTTCTCTTTTTCCAGTCTCTCCTTGCTCCTTCCATATAAAAACTACTTTTTGTTTTAGGATTGTTCCTCAAGGGGGAGGGCAAAGGAGGTTGTAAGGAAGCGTGGAGGTTGACGCATCAGTGCTTAGCCTTATTGCTTTTGAAATAACCAACAAAACTGAAGAGGCATCACTAGGTTTTGTTTTGTGAGATAAGTCTCTAAGAACCGGAGTGGGACACTGAGATTGGAAGACGGCATAATTGATAATGTTGGGAAATCAATTTCAAGAAGATCAGCTCCATTTTAGATTGTATGTGAAACTTCATTTCAGGGGTTTTTCTGGCTATGACCCCTGTAGTACTTGGGTCCTGACAGTGTTGGTAGAAAGATGGGGAAATATAAATACCCTAAAGAAAAATGATACATTATTAGGATTACACATTTGCTACATGAAGGCCCCTGCCACATGGCAGGGAAAACACTAGGCGAAGCGTGGCTAAAGAGAGCCTCATCAAAAAAAATACGCGCGGGCGGGATCCCATGGATCCCGCGCACCGTGTGCCGTTGCTCCCCGGCACGATCACATGCCGGGGAGGAAGAGTCGGAGGCAAGGGGGAGGCTGCCGAACTGCACATGCTCAAGCATGTGCAGTTCGGCCGGAGGCCGGGATGTGCCACCGCAAGGACGCGCGGCCGATCCCACGGCCGGTTTGAGCCGCTCTACTTCGCAAGAACCACCCAGGTAGGTGGTTCTTTTTAGTGCGGGTTTTCGCGCGGAAGAGACAGATCGGGGACGGACAGGCAACGATTCCCAGATGTTGCCGTGGGATCGCGCCCGTTTGATCCGCCCCCGTTCTGTCTCACTCCCGGACCAAAACCCCTCGTATGAACGGGGCCGAAGATTCCTTTTTCAGCTTTTAATTCTGCTGACAGCCACTCTGGTGCAGTGGTTGGAGGGTTGGACGAGAATCTAGGAGACCTGGGTTTGAATCCTCACTCTGAGAGGGAATATTGCTCGGTGATGTCACTTCTTCCTTTTATCCTCACAACAACAATCCTGTGAGGTAGGTTAGACTGAGAGAAAGCAACCAGTCCAAAGTTACCCAATGAGCCTCTGTGGCTCACTTTGGTTTCTAGCAGTGACAATCCAGCGGTCTCAGGAAAGCTCACAGTTACAGCACGATAGGCTTCCAATTTGGCCCCATTCTGGTAATCAGTATGCTGCCTCTGGATATGGAAGTTCCTTTTTTAATCAATAGCTAATAGAAGTTGTTGACTGGGTCTTCAATGAACGTGGTAGGTCTCAGCACCATCCACGCCTCAGCCGTCTCACTAATAGCTCCACCCCCCATGAAATCTTTCAGGATTTCTTGACTGCAAGGAGTCTAAATAGTATTATTTCAATCTTCATTTTAGTGTCTGTATGGAGGCTGTATTGTTTCTCTATTTAGACTGACTTATATTTTAATTGGTTAAGTGTTTTTAAGTCAGAACAGAACAGAACAGAAAACCTTTACGGGCATAACACAGATAAACCAGAACAAAGGCAAAATTTAAGGGATAGTACTAAAACAACGTCAACCAATATTCCCAATATCTCAGAATACAAAGCAATCCTAACATGGTTAAGTGTTTTATGATATGTTGACAGACACCTTGGAATCTGAGGGGAAAAAGATGACATATAAGTAAAATAAAAGAAACATACATTTAAAAAAGTACTGATTTTTTTTAAATGCCTAAGTTCATAGACACCAGTTCCTTTCGCTACTTTTTCTCCCTGACAGACATTCAGCATCTTGCCAACACGACAGGCTCAAATACAACAGGAGAAGCTTCAGTATTAAAAAGCAGCTGAGGGAAGCTTTACCTGTTGAATTTCCACATGTGCTGATAAAAGCATAATAGAGAAACGAGATGGTGTGTTTTTCTTCAGACTTGTTGGCAATGCTAAAATCTATTGGGGGGGGGGGAATAGAACTTCACCCTCACCAGACCCACCCCCTGTGTTTTTTTCTGCATGAGTTCTGGGCATGCCTTTTCTGAAGACCAATAATTCTGCTATGTCTGCACTGGAAGTGATGGAATGAGGTGCTTGACTGAATGCAGACCAGGCTTGAACAGTAGATGATACAGAGACTCAGTGAGCAGCCTCTTTACATGTGTACCAGGGGGTCAAATGGGGAATTTACATTTTAAAATCGATTTAACTTCTTACAGTGCAGAGTTTGGAAATCGCTGTTGGTGTTGGAAGTGGAACCCTTGCTTTAAATCCTCCTCAGTCATGACGTTTCGGGGACATATGGCCTTGGGTATGACATTTTCTCTTTGTGCATTCTACCTCACAGGGTTGTTGTAAAGTTAAAATTGTTTAGAGGAGGGCCAGGATGGAAATATAATAGCATTTTGGGTATTCAGTCTGGTGGAGTGGGTCACGTGACAGACTAAGACTGGGGAGACCCGGGTTTGATTCCTCACACAGCCATGAAGCTCACTGAGGGAATGTGAACCAGTCGCGTCCTCTCAGTCTGTCTCACGGGGTGTTGTGAAGATAAAACACACTATCTGGCACTCGTTGAAGGAAGGGTCAGACAAAAGTTTGATAGATATTTAAAATCTCTTTAGATTCTATCAGGGCTTTTTTGGTAGAAAAAGCCCAGCAGGAACTCATTAGCATAATTTATTTATTTGCCATACCCAACAGCAGGAACTCATTAGCATATTAGGCCACACCCCTGACACCACAGCTTATTTGCATATTAGGCCACACCCCCATGTTACCAGAATCCAGGCACACCCATCTTTTGCTTCTTATTCTCTTTACCTTGTTTGTTGTCAAAACCCAGGGCTTTTTTTTTGGAGCAGGAAGTCATTTGCATGTTAGGCCACACACCCCTAATTGTAGCCAATCCTAATGAGTTTCTGCTGTTGGGTGTGGCCTATTATGCTAATGAGTCCCTGCTGGGCGTGGCCAACTTGGGAGCCAGCCGGAACTCCGTTCCTGTGCGTTCCTGCCCCAAAATAGCCCTGGATTCTATCCTAAGTGTATAGGAAAAGGAAGGAGTTGTGCTTTGAACATCTTCAGAGGCACTTCATTGTTACTTAATATATTCCTGGGCTAATCCTGACCTGATAGCCCAGGCTAGCCTGATCTTGTCAGATCTCAGAAGTTAAGCAGGGTCAGCCTCGGCTCCTACTTGGGTGGGAGACCACCAAGGAACACCAGGGTCTCTATGCAGAGGCAGGCAATGGCAAACCACCTCTGACTGAACGCCTCTATCCTTGAAAACCTGATGGGCTTGCCATAATTCACTTGATGGCAAAAAGGGGAAAAAATCCTGGGCAGAGAAGCCTTGAAACTGAATCTGCATTGTTAAGTTGGATGAGAATGCCAACTTAAAAAACAACAACAACAAACCACTGGTCATTTCTGTGTCTTTAAAAACAGCCTGGTACGTAGATATTTACTGGGTGAAACTTTCCCCATCACTCTATCAGGATCCAAGCCTAATAAGAGGAATCACAGCAGCAACCTCTGGGCTAGCAGATGGCTCTTCCTTAGCAGGAGAAACACTGATGCAAATGATGTTCCTCTGGAGGCCTATTCCCCCGGGCCATGTGGCCAGGCTGTTAGGAATACTTCTTTTTTCCCCAATACCCACCCTGCAGCTGAGAAGGAGATTGTGACAGGTACCTTCTTTTCCTAAAGCTTCCTATTGCCTAGATTCTGGGTTGCAGCTTCTGCTGGTGTTCTTGTAACAGCAGTTTGATCTGCAGCATTCAGTGGGTGATAATGTTTTACTGCCGTAAAATGTATCACCTGCTGGTTTAAAGGTATTACACTCCCCGTTGAAAGGAGTGGGTCAGACCAACTAGCTGGCAACCTAGCTAGCCCAAGAACCTGATTTGGATGCCACACTGTAGACCTGGAGCAAGTGAATCAATAATAATTAAAAATGTAAGAGTTCTGATCATGTGCAAAGAGTCTTTTCTTCCTCCGCCCCCTCCAGTGGTCCATCTAGTCCAGCATCCTGTTTCCAGATGCCCTAAAAGGCCTACAATGGGGGTGTGGGGGTGTGTTTCAGAAGCCTAAGCGCAGAGGTCATTTTGGGGGGGATCGCGGGGGATCTCAGTTCCCCCGGGTGATGTACGGGGGGCGGGGCACATGACGAAGCCCCGCCCCCTGCCTCCGGCCGCCCCACTTCCGGCCCTCATTCAGCCAGGAGGAGGCAGGAGAAGAGGGAGGGTTAGTTGCTTCCTCCCTGCCTCTCCCCACCTCTGCCTGCCTGGGGCCAGGGAGGGCCTTCGCGGGGCTACCTTGCACTCCTGCCGGCCTTGCAGGTCCACCGCCGGGCCCCTCATGGGACACTTCCGGTGATGTCAGGGGGTGTGGCATATGTTAATGAGTTGTGCTAATGAGTTCCCCTAGCTTTTTTTCTACGAAACAACCCCTGCCTAAGCGTCCTCCAGTTGTTGTCTCCCAGCAGTCAACATTCAGAGGTATACAGCCTCCAAACAAGAAGGTTCCATTCAGCTGACGGGGCTAAGAGCCACTGATGTACTTATCCTCTGTGAATCCTCTGTCTAACCCCATTTCTATAGCCATTCAAGTGAGTGGCCAATACAATATCCTAGTGGCAGAGAGTTCCACAAATTTTGTATTGTGTGATGCTACTTTCTTTTCTTTTCTTTTTTTAGCAGTTAGCCATTCTTAACCCTTTTCCAGATGATACCCCAAACCAAGCTTGTGTTTCTAGGGTTACCAGTAGGGTTGCCAGCTCTGGGTTGGGAAATATCTGGAGATCTGGGGGTGGAGCCTTGGGAGGGTGGGGTTTGGGGAGGGGAGGGACCTCAGCAGGATATAATGCCATAGACGCCACCCTCCAGAGCAGCCGTATCCTCCAGGGGAACTGATCTCTGTCATCTGGAGACCAGTTGTGATTCCGGGAGATCTCCAGCCACCACCTGCATGTTGGCAACCCTATGTATTTCCCCTGAATAGGGTTGCCAACAAGACTGGAGAAAAATGTCCTGTCCTTCAATAAAGGCTTGTGTGGGAATAGGCAGGTACATGTTTTCATGGCATGGAGGTAAATAACACCTCATTAAGCCTCAGTTAAAAGGACATGGCATTTTTCTCCCGCCTGTTGGCAATCCTCCCATATGAGTCAGATAAAGCAGGAGGAGGGCCAGTATCGACATAATTCAGTGTCTTGTGGGTGGACTTCACAAAGAAAGAGAGTTCCTTGGGAAAGCTTCGGCTGCCCATTTCCACACATTCAAGCCTCTGTTAAAGGGACAGGGTGGTTTTTCTCCGCCTTGTGGGCCACTTGATGTCACCTTTCTTTACAACAGTGAAGTTTTAGCTGGCATACAGAGGAACATCAGGGTGTGCAGGTATTTTATGGCTCTTGGCCATTTTGGAAACTCTCAAGTCTGATATAAATCAAGTAAATAAGTTGCCAAGCATTAATACCTGAGCCCTCCCTCCCAGTCCTTATGCCCAGTGCATATATGGTGTTTCGTTCAATGCGCATTTGATGCAGAGGGATTGTATTCCACAAAGGCTTATGCTACAATAAATGCATTCATTGTTAAGGTGCTCCAGCACTCTTTTGTTTTTGCTACAACAGGCTAACAATGCCAACCCCACTGGAAGGCATCAGTGTGGTACCATAAAAGCTCTTTGCACAGGATGGTGACAGGAAGCACTTGTTCTTATGTATTTCTGACTCATCAACGCGATTGGAAGATCAATTCTATAAGCACTTTAATTGTAATAATATGATTGTTTTAACTTGTTTTATATGTTTAATGTATCTCGGCATATAGTGCCGCCAAACGTAAGCCACCCTGAGCCCGTTCACGGGGAGGGCGGGATAGAAATCTAATAAAATAAATAAATAATTTTAACCACGGATGAAACCTGACAGCCCTGGATTTTTATTCGGAAAGAAGTCCAGCATGAATTCACTGGGAGATTTCTAGTTATAGATATGAAGGGAATGGTAGTTTAAAACATCGCTCGTGGTCTCGGGGACTGGAGTAGGACTCGTTTTTACAGTCTGGTTGTTATACCGCCACTTGACCAGACGATGGCAGCCTAACCTGCCAAAACAAGTACTGTGACGACTCATCGACGTCACAGAGCAACCCGTTTTGAAAATCCCAGGCACTAAACCTTGCGATGAAAATGCTACCCCTCTGACACAGCCCACTTTTCTCTCTCTCTTTCTTTCTTTCTTTCTTTCTTTCTTTCTTTCTTTCTTTCTTTCTTTCTTTCTTTCTTTCTTTCTTTCTTTCTTTCTTTCTTTCTTTCTTTCTTTCCCAACACGAGGTCAGGTCACTTAAGTTATAGACCCGTCTAGACGTTTCTTATCTAGGACCGAGTTAGCTCGAGCAGGTTGCAGTACTAGTTCCTACCAGCAGGAGGCAAGGTCAAATGTGGCTGTAACATACGGTAACAGCGACAGGTTTAACGCAGTTTTCACGGGTAACCAACTAACCATCTCCATCCCCTCCCCCAGGACAGCGCTCCTACGCCTTTACGGTCATGTCACATGCAGGAATTCAACAGGAATTTCCCATCCTGGAAAAGTGTCATCATTGGTGAGTTTTTGCTTAGTAGAAGGTAAAAAGCACTTAAACCCGGCTGGAAAATAGGTTGGTGATGATCATATACCCAAGTCAGGAAGTGAAAGCTGCCCAGGTTGCCGTTGGTGCTTTCTGCACACAGCCTGTTCCTCTGTTAGGATTAGAGTTACCAGCCTCCAGGTGAGTCTGGAAATCTCCCAGAATTACCACTGATCTCTAGACTTCAGAGACCCTGGGGGGAATGACAGCGTTGGAGGGTAGGCTCTCTATCACATCATACCCTGCTGAGGTCCCTTCTTTCCCCAAACGCTGCCTTCTCCAGGCTCCACCCCCAAATCTCCAGGAATTTCCCCACCTGGAGATGGCAACCCTAGTTGGATACTCCATGGCCCGTGTAAAGTTTGCACGAGTTCTGCCTCCTCTTCTTCACACTGTGACCAAATAATATTCCCTGCGGGGGGACTTGTCTTGTTCTGGATTGGAACGTCTTCTGCTGCTGCCCTCCCCCCATACCAGAAAGGCGTTTTTAGGGCATTTGTTCATTGCCTTCAGGCCCCATTCTCGATCTTGACAAAGCAAGGAGATTAGCTAGGCCACAGCATTTCTTCTGGGGCAGAATTTTGGTGCCTTCCTCCCCCCAGCAGTGCCTTGAAACCCTCTAGACAGAATCTAGCTCTCCTCTGCTTGGTTCCTGATGGTCAGGGCCGGCTCACTCACTAGGTGAACTAAGCGATCGCCTAGAGCGGGCTGGCCCTTAGGGGCGCCAAGCTGTACCCACCCCGTACTCTGGGAGTTTCTTGATTATTTGTGTTTTTCATTCTTCCTAAAATGCATTTATTTTTGAAAATTGGTGATCCCGTGCAAAAATAACGAAAAACATTCAATAGACAATATAACGATATGAATTTATATAAGTGGTGCAGTTTATCAAAAATATACGTAATGTATACTATGCAAATCAGTAACTCAAAAATACAAAATAGCGGAACACATGGTCCAAATACATAAATCACATTCAGAAATAGTCCCAGGAGATATCACAGGACTTGGTCTGCTGAACATTATGAATGTAAAAGATGCTTTGTATGATTCTACAATATTGTGATTGAGCAGTTTTGATGTTCCACTTTTGAGGAAGCAATGCGAAACGGCAACTGGATACGCA
>NW_015165384.1:26636-26844 GCF_001447785.1 Gekko japonicus
CCTTTCCAAATCAGGAAGATGCAATCAAGGATCCTACTGTACCTTTCCAAATCAGGAAGATATCGTCCAAAAATCTTTTGTAAAAAAGGATCTGATCACTATAGGAATTATTGGGTTGGAGAATAAAATTGTTCTCCAGTCTATCCACGAATAGATTGGCTAATTCAGGTGCATATTTACATCCCATTGCTGTGCCAGAAATATTCTC
>NW_015165384.1:27246-36315 GCF_001447785.1 Gekko japonicus
ATATCTGGTTTTATCTATGTAGCCTTCTGTTAAACCGTCCTCCAACATGTTCTGTATCTCCTTCTTAATGATCTTAGATGGATTTTCTTTACTCTTTAGGTAATGAGCTGTATTGTTCAGTTGTCTATATACTTCAGTAATGTACTCTTCCCTGCCCCAGACTACTACTGCCCCACCCTTATCAGCTGGTTTGATAATGATGTCTCTTCTTTGTTCTAACTGTTTCAAGGCTTGATGTTCATTCTTATTCAGATTGTGCCAGACTGGTAGGGCTTTATGTTCCAAACTCTGTATTTCCTCTAGCACCATTTCCTGAAAAGCTAGAAGCCTGGTATTTTTGGTGGCTGGATTAAAAGTAGACTTGGGTTTCAAACTGTAAATGTTGGAATCTGGAACTCTATCTTCCGTGTTATGTTTGAAGAAATCAGCTAATCTAATTTTTCTAAACATGTTGTGTATTTCCACCATGAGTTGAAATGTATTGCGTGGAGGTGTAGGAACAAAGGACAGGCCTTTACTTAATATTGATAGTTCTAACTCTGTCAGCTGCACCTTAGAGAGATTGACTACCTGTGGGTTGTCTGACCTCTCCTCTTGTATCTGGGTCTGAATTCTTGAGGTTGAAATCTCCTTCCTGACCTTAATTCCCTGTCCTCTCCTAAAAAATTCTCATTTCTCTTCAATATAGAATGGTTTGAGTTGTTCTGACCGGTGCTCTGTCCCGATGTTGTCCCAGACTGAAAGCTACTCTCCAATTCTGAACTAGTATTTAAGGTGTTATCAAAGGAGACCGATTTCTTGCTATTGCCTGTTTTCCTCTGTGACAACCAATCATAGACCTTTCCCTCTTCATAGTCTCTCAAGTCTCTCTGGCAGTTGTGTGTAGTTTTTTTAATGATTTTATTAGCGTTATTTCTTTTTAGTGCTTTTTTATTGTATCATTAGCTACCCTAAGGATTCCATTTGAGGATGGAAAGTCAGTTCAGTCTTGTTCCAAGACACTGAAAGGCTGGACAACACTTTCAATTACCATCTCAGATTACACAGGGAAGCCATTGAAATTCACAAACATAAACATAATTTCAACAGGAAAGAAGAGAGTTTAAAAATAAATAGGACATGGCTTCCTGTCCTGAAAAACACAAAAGGCTTTACGTCAGACAATAGCACTACAGATAAGATTAGAATTTCAACAACCTCCTCAGGAAGCAGGAAACCTCCTCAGGAAACAAAAGAACCTCCTCAGGAAAGCTCCTCCATTAGCATGTCCATAGCCTGGGGAACTCCTACAAGACAATGACTCAGCCCTACCCACCTTCTGGAGTAGATATAAATTTACTGCCTACCATTTTCGTCTCACCTTGACACAGAGAGTATTCCATCTTTCCATGTTTATACCTCTGAGGATGCCAGTTACTGGTGAAACGTCAGGTTCTACAATGCCAAGATCACGGCCACACATCCCGGAAAATCTACGGCAACTAAAGTTCAGAAATGTTTCTAATAAATAAATCGGGGTTTGATTTCCCTGGGAGTTGAGATGACTTGCTTCCTCAGAAAAATTGTTGAGGTTGCTCTTGTGAGGAGAAAATGGAGGAGGGGAGGACTCTGTGTGCTGCCTTGAGTTCCTCGGAAGAAGGGTGAGAAAAGAGGTGACTAATCGTGCATGGGAGAGCTGGGGAATAACAAAAAAATGGGGGAAGGAAGCAATTCTATTTCATTCCATTTAGGGTTGCCAACCTCCAGGTCTGGGATTACAACTGATCTCCAGGCGATAAGAGATCAGTTCACCTGGAGAAAATGGCCGCTTTGGAAGGTAGACTATGGAAGGCAATGGCATTACACCCTGCTGAGGTTGCTTGCTTCCTCAAACCCTGCTCCCTCCAGGCTCCACCCCCAAAACCTCCAATTATTTCCCAACCCAGAGCTGATAACTCTAGCTCCATTGAGGACCATGCAACTAAGTGCACTAGAGTCAGATTGAACGTCTGTTTGGAAATTTGTAGTAATGCTGGTTGGACTAGATGGCCTGCATGGCTCCTTCCAGCTCTCTGCTTCTGTGATTCTGTGACGATACCAGGGGGCGCCATGAAGCCAGAGAGCTACTTGGTATGGGGTAAGGAAAATCGGGACAGTGACCCACCAACCACTCAGTCAGTAGTGCCCTCTATACTGTGCAATGCCCATCAGGTAGCCACTGTTGGTAGCCCTGCCCTGGATAGCCCAGGCAAGCCCAATCTCATCAGAGCTCTGAAGCTAAGCAGGACCAACCCAGGCAAGTACTTGGAAGGGAGACCTCCAAGGAATACCGAGGCTGGGATGCAGAGGCAGGCAATCAAGCCACCTCTCTGAAAACGTCCTAGCCCCACTGGGGGTTGCTGGAAGTCACCATGATGTCCAGGCTTGCGCGTGCACACACACACACACACACACACACACACACACAGTAGCCACTGTTGGTTCATCACAGTCTTCTCTCTACCACTTGCCATGCTGCTTAGCCTGGTCATTTTAAACTAAAATGGCTGCCTATTTTCGGGGGGCGGAACGGTGACTTGGTTTGGGGCTGGGCGTACTTTTATACTACCTGCTTTTCAAGATTCTCAGTTTGTTTCATCAGTTAAGATGTCTTCTCTGTCTCTCTCCTCTCTCCCTGATTAATTACATCCCCTTTCCTTTTTCCTTTTCCTGGAAAAGGGCAACCAAAACGATCACTTTCCATACAAGGCAAAGCTCTGGAATTTGGGGCTTCTGAAGTTAAAGAAAAGATAACTGAGGGGGGGAGGGCGACGACATGGAGATTCATACAGCTGTGAATCGTCTGCAGAAAACAGAGATAATTTCCCCGCTCCGTCTCCCTAACACTAGAATTCCAGGTCACCCAATGAAATGAAAGGGTCGTGGACAGTGTTCCCTCTAAGCTGAGTTAGTGTGAGCTAGCTCACCGTTTTTTAGCCTCCAGCTCACAGATTTTTGTCTCAGCTCAGGAAGGAGGGCTCCAGAACAAACTGATTTATGCACTAGCTGAATCGCTCGCTCACAACTTTAATGCCAGCAGCTCACAAAGTAGAATTTTTGCTCACAAGACTCCGCGCCCAATGAAATGAAAGGGTCGTGGATCCAGGAGAACGGAAGAGCTTCTTCATCCAATGCATAATTACTTATGGAATTCACTGCTACTGGATTTTTAAAGCTTAGGTGCCTTTAGAAGGAGACTGGTGAATTAATGGTGGCTAGGCATAGGGTTTTTGGCCAACCAATGAGAAGGGAGCACTCGCTGGAGAAGATCCTGATGCTGGGAAAGATTGAAGGTCAAAGAAGACGGGGACGGCAAAGGATGAGATGGTTGGACAGTGTCATAGATGCAGGCGAACATGAAGTTGAGCAAACTTCAGAGGACGGCGGAAGACAGGAAGGCCTGGCGTGATCTGGTCCATGGGGTCGCGAAGAGTCGGACTCGACTGTGCGACTGAACAACAACAAAGACATAGGGTTGCCAATCTCCAGGAGGTGGCTAGAGATCTCCTGTTATTACAACTGATCTCCAATCAAGATCACTTCCCCTGGAGAAAATGGCCATTTTGGAAGGTGGACTCCGTCTGTATGGCGTTATATCTCATTGAAGTCTTTCCCCTCTCCAAAACCCCCCCCCCCAAGCTCCACCCGCAAAATCTCCAGGTATTTCCCAGCCCAGAGCTGGCAACCCTACAGGTGTGTCAGCAACTATTAGCCATGAAACCCTCCGTGCTCGTTGTGTCGATTGCTGGGGGAGGGTGGCAGTGGGGGGAGGAAGGTTGTTCCCTTTGTGGGCTTTCCAGAGGGGCACCTAGCTGGCCACTGTGGGAAACAGGGCGCTGGACTAGATGGAACTTTGTGCTGGTCCAGCAGGGTTCTGTCTACATTGCAAAACTGGATGTTGAGTCTCAGTGACATATTTCTTTAGTGACAAGATTTGGATGCCATGTTTCTACCCAGTCAAGGGCACCATGTGGCTAACTGTTAAAACAAGGCATAATAAGACCAAATCTTTACAAAAAAATTAAAGCCAAAATGAAAACACAGCTATAAAAACACATAAAACAATAGTGTTTACATTCTGTGAGATCCCACATGCTTCATCTTGCCACAGAACCAGGTGAGACTCTCTGACTTTCATGAGCTTTATTCCAGGCTATTGTAATGATGCATAATACAGAAAAGTCCCCCCCCCCCCGCCCAGTGATGCCATGAAAATAACCTTTAGAAGACTCCAGTTGTTCATACTGATTTCAGTGGGAAATTAGCAGCTGAAAAGACACATGGGCAATTCCCCTAAAAACTGAGGAACAACACAGTTTGTGCTGGAAACCTGATGTACAGTGATACATATTTTGAATAGACCTTGCTCAAGTTCAGAGAAAAGAATAGGTTGAACCAACTATCATGCTCCAGGTAAATCTGCATATTGCTTCCCAAATTGTGGATGCTATACAAAACCATCACATTTCCACCAGGTTTTCCCAGGGCCAAGAAGTGCTCATTGTTGTCATTGCAGCATCAAATATGTAGCCTTGTTTTTATTGCTGAGAGATTTTTGTGCTGCCTTACCACCTATCCTCTTGTGAAATCCCACACTCTTTGGACACCAAAGAATATCATGGTTAAGGAGCTCCCTGCTGCATGAACTTATTGTCCATCTAAGCCTGTAAAACAGCTGAACAGCAGATATGCCCCCCCCCAATAAATTCACAGCCTCATAAACCTGTGCTTTGACTAGCTAGATTTGAGTCCATTAGAGATCAACAAGCTTTTTGCGGTATATAAGAGAATCAAGACTCCCTTCGTCAGATACAGTGCTTCTGTCTGACAAAGAAAGTTTTGACTTTTGAAATCTTATACCCCAAAAATCTGGTTGGTCTTTAAGCCACTAGTGGGCTTGAATCTAGATGTTCTACTGGCAGACTACCCTCTGAAATTGTGCTTTGATTGTGGCTCATGGTTTGGTGGGTACTCATGCAGTACTGGTTCCCACCAGCAGAGAGCAAACTTTAGTTCTTCATATTGTCCCAGGGAGAATTTCACAGGTCACACCATCCAGATCCGTGGAACATATCCTGCAGGGCAGCTTCTTTGTCTGTTTGCCTTGCTTCTCCTCGCCTTTCAGGCTAAACCATTCTGAAGAGCTGTTGCCTCATCTACCACCCAATATGTTTGCATGAACAAGTAAGACTGCTGTCCACAGACAAGAGAACTAAACTTGTGTCGGAGAGTTGATCTTCTCGATGTAACTCAGAACATCAAAACTCAGGAGACGGCATTAGCCAGTCTAGCCCAGTCTTGTCTGCTCTGACCTGCTGTGGCTTTCCAAGGCCTGATGCCAACCCTTTCTTTGTGACTCTTAACTGAAGATGTGGGGGAACCTGGGACTACAGGTAGTGTTCCCTCTAAGCTAAATTAGTGTGAGCTAGCTCACAGTTTTTTAGCCTCTGGCTCACACTTTTTTGTCTTCGCTCAGGAAGGATGGCTCCGGAGCAAACTAATTTATGCAGTAGCCAAATCACTCGCTCACGACTTTAATGCTGGTAGCTCACAAAGTAGAAGTTTTGCTCACAAGACTCCAGAGCTTAGAAGGAGCATTACAGGACTGCAAAGCCTGGGCTCCAGGTACATCTCTTCTTTCGAGCATGACATGTGCTATATGTTTTCCAGTTTTGCTTTCCATGTCTTGATTCTGAATTGGGTGATTTCTGCTGTCTTCAGCGTGCACACATCAGGGATCTTGGAAAAGAGTATTTGGAGCTCTGGGGGACACTTTTAATCCTTGGCTGGTTGTAAAGGCCAAGTGAGATTTCCCCCTGCATTTTTAACCCTTAAACAGCAGGGGGTGCTATGTTGCTGGGTTTAATTAACTGGTTATTCCTGTATATGCCAGTTCCCTCCAAGCAATGGAGCAGGAAGATGTGGGGTGTGGAATGGATGAGAATGTAGAGGGCTCTAGAGATAGGTGCTGACTTAGATGGCTTTGAAGAAATAACTAAAAATGTCCGGAGATCGATGCTTATTAGCATGAGAACTAAAAATGGAGCCTCCACATCCAGAGGCAGTGTACTCCTGATTGCAAGATGCTGGGGACAGCTCACCCTGATTGTGAGCTTTATCATTGTCAAGACCTGAGTGCTGTGAGACATAGACTTTGATTGCTCCGGTATAGTGGTTAAAGTGTTAAAAGTGCTGGACTAGGGAGACCAAAATGGCATGGAACTTTGAGCCATACACTTAGTTTAACCTACCTACCTCACAGGGTTGTTGTGAGGCTAAAATGGAGGAGAGGAGAATTATGTAAGCTGCTTTGGGTCCCCATTGGGAAGAAAGGCGGGCAATAAAAACAAACAAATAAGTAAATAGGGAGGCTAAGGTTGGCTTGTTTGAGCAGACTGAGGTCTCACCTGCCAGCAAGGAGCTAATAGGGACCCATTTGTTTATTCTTTATAGTGTTACTACTGCTGAAAGTCCCCAAGAAAAAAATCTTGTTAAAACTTCAACCTTAAGACAAACCACCTTTCCCCTCCCCACACCTCTAATTAGCTTACTTGTGTGTTGTGTGTGTGTGTGAAGTGCCGTCCAGTCCTTGCTTCAGGCTTATGATGACCCTATGTGTTATGTCTGGACATAAGGAGGCATGCCTGGACTTATCTGGCAGGCCACCTAGATGGAGAGTGGGGAGGCATGTCTGGGCTTGTCTGGGCAGGCCACCTAGTTGGAGCTTGAAGCCCCAGAACAAAGGCAGGCAGGATCCTGGAACCTGCCTGCGGATTGGCCCCTGAGGGCAGCCAGCCAATCTGGAGCCTGGAGGCCATTTGAACTCACCAATTGCATGGGGGCTGGGAGTGGCTTAGGTGTATATAGTTAGGGCAGTTGCCCCATGTAAATTATTCCCGTTGAGGTGCAATAAACTGCTCCTTCTGAAATCACTCTGCCTTCGCCTCTGCCATGTTAAACCCACTATTTAACACTCTGAATCAAGGACCTCCAAAACGCCCCATCGTTAACAGCCTTGCTCATGTCTTGCAAACTGAGGGCTGTGGCTTCCTTGCTTGGGTCAATCCATCTCATGTTGGGTCTTCTGCTTCTCCTGCAGCCTTCTACTTTCCCTTGCCTTATTGCCTTTTCCAGTGACGCTCGTCTTCCCATAATGTGACCAAAGTACAATAGCCTCAGTTTAGTCATTTTAGCTTCCAGGGAGAGTTCAGGATTGATTTGATCTGGAACCCACTCATTTGGCACTTTCTGCTTTTACCTTCACCGGTAGCCCTTTCAAGTCTTCACTATTAGCTTACTTAAGTTCTCAAACTGCAGGGTGGGGCTGAGGCATGAATTCACAGGGAGGAAGAGGGGCCTTTATCCTCTCCTTCTAGGTGGGTTCTCGTTCAAATTTCACTGACCCTTTTTGGGTTTGTGGGTGTGGCTGAGCCCCCACTGCCTGTCCCTTTCACCTGATCTGAGAAGAAGAGAGCTCAGGAAGAGCTGTTTCTGGATTCTGAACTATACTTGTGGTTTTAATTGATGGGGTTAGGCAACATGCAGGGAATTTTGTGCACTCCCCTCTAGCATGCAACATTTGATAATTAGATTTGGGAAATGTGTGTGCAGTTTATAGACTGAGTAGCTGATTTTGATTAAGTTTAAGAAATACTGATCCATGCAATGTGCTTCAAGTATACTGCATGTACACAAGGCACAAAAGATAACTCATGCAAGCGAGCCAAGCTGCAGGGGAGAAGGAACATCTCACTAGCCAAAATACCTGAAGTAAAATTCCTTCCTGGTCTTGGTGATCAGCACAGGCAAAAGCTCATCCAGGGAGTTATTCTCAGGAAACATTATTAGTTTTAACAGAATCAGTGTTATATAGTAGTTAGAGTACTGGACTAAGATCTGGGAGACCCAGGTTCAGATCTCCATTCTGTCAGGGAAGCTTGCTGTGTGACCTTCGTTAGCCACATGCTCTCAACCTAAACGATGTCATAGGGTTGTTGCGAGGACATAATAGAGGAGAGGAGAAAAATGTAAGCCACTTTGGTTCCCCGTTTGAGAAAAAGGCAGGGTATAATTGAAATACAATAAAAATAAACTTCAGTATTTTATCTCTAGCTGTCACATTAGCTGGTGCCCCAGGGGACTAGTAATGGTGAAATGCAAGATTCTTTGCACGAAGAATACCACCCTGGCCTGACTTTCTCTCAATAGGCCACCACTGATGGCTGATTCACATGTGCATGCAGGCCCGTAGCCAGGATTTTGTAATTTGGGTGGCCTTTAAATAAGTCGGGTGGCACTGATGTCACAAAATAAAAATATATATCAAGAGGGTGCCTCCGAAACCGCTGCTACCCTATCGCCAACCTTTGTCCCCGACTTTGGAGAAAAGAGGCAAACTATTGGAGGGCCAGCCCCTGAATCATCGCGTCGGCGAGGCGGTGGGCCAGCAACTGGTGGTCGACCGTATCAAATACGGCCGACAGATCGAGCAACAACAGTGCCGCCACACCACCTCGATCCAGATGCCTTCGGAGGTCATCAGTCAGGGCGACCAATGCCGTCTCCGTCCCATGACCCGTGCGAAAGCCGGACTGGAAGGGGTCTAAGACTGAAGCATCCTCCAGAAAACTCTGTAGCTGTATCGCCACCGCTCTCTCAATAAGTTTGCCCAAATAGGGCAAATTGGACACCGGCCAATAGTTTGCCAATTCGGTCAGGTCCAGGGTTGGTTTTTTCAAGAGAGGGCGGACCATCGCTTCCTTGAGTGCCCCAGGGAACAGCCCCTCCGAGAGGGACTTGTTGATAATCTCCCGTAGGGCCCCTCGAAACCCCTCGTGGCCCACCTTAATGAGCCAGGAGGGGCACGGATCAAGGTCGCACGTGGTTGGACGCACAGATACGAGCAATCTGTCAACTTTGTCCAGACTGAGTAGGCTGAAAAGTTCTAAACCCGCAGTCGAAGGCGCACAAGGGGCCTCGAGTTCCCTCACTGTTTCAATTGCGGCGGGGAGATCTCAGCGGCATTCTGCCCCTCTGAGGTCCCTTCCCTCC
>NW_015165384.1:36373-41074 GCF_001447785.1 Gekko japonicus
ACTCTTTCTTTTCCGGAAGCATGCATTTTTCCTTTCCTGCTCTTCCAAGGCTCTTGTGTAGCTTGAAACCTTATCAGCCTGTTTGGGAATCTAATTGAGTCTCTGGCCTTGATCATTCATCTTCAGACCTTAAGTCTGCGGGCATGACAGTAAGGGCAGAAACATCATGAACTGTCTAAAGGGGGGTGGGATTGGTTGGCTTATTTGTGGGACCCACGACCAGGAGCCAGTCTGGCAAAAAACTTAGACAAAGGCAAATCTGGGTTCTTAAACAAAGTGTGCCACCAAAATATGGATAAAACAAAAAGATAAGATTGTAATACCAAAATCCGTGTAATACCTTTAAGACCAGCCAACCAATTTGACATAAAACATTGTCTGAGATTTTGAGCTCACCAGAACTCTTCATCAGGGCTGGATGTGACAGAATTTTTAAAGAAAGACAACAGATTTTTCAGGCCATGAGGTCAAGGTCTGATTGTTAGAACCTGAATCCTCCCCTGTTTTCTTTCCCACCCCTGCAGTCCCTCCTGTCAAGTCTTCTTCCCTCCCTTATCGAGTTAACTTATCATCTTGGAACTGGACTGAAATGTGACTGGGGAGGGAGTAAGCTGAAGGATAAGTAAAGCTTTAGTGCACTGTCTCCTCACTCTCTTATTATCAGAGTCTGGTAGTAGCTCTAGGTTGGGAAACACCTGGAAATTTTGGGGTGGAGCCCAGGGAGGGCAGGGTTTGTGGAGGGGAGGGACTTCAATAATGTATAATGCTAGAGAGTCCAACCTTACAAAGCGGCCATTTTCTTCAGGTGAACTGATCCCTGTCACCTGGACGCCAGTTGTAATAGAGGGAGGTCTCCAGCCACCACCTGAAGGTTGGCAATTCTACCTGGTAAGGTTGCCAGGTTCCCCATGACTGCTGGTAGAGGATGGAGGGTAGGGTTGCCGGCTCCAGGTTAAGTAATCCTGGAGATTTGGGGATGGCGCTTGGGGAGGACGGGGACCTCAGTGGGGTACAATACTATAGAGTCCACCCTTCAAAGCATCCATTTTCTCCAGGGGAACTGATCCCTGTAGTCTAGATGAGAAGTAACTCCATGGTTCCCCAGGGTCCCACCTGGAGGCTGGCATCCCTACACTGACTGCAGCTCAGAAGACAGAAGTGGGTTAATAATCCTTCCCTCTTTCCAGGAAATTCAGGCCAGTGTAGGTCCCAGACAGAAAAGGGAGGGATCTACAGACGAATTTTCAGTATCATAACAGTAGAGGTCAAGACCATTAAAATGGTATAGAACCGTGGTAACAGCATTCCGTGCACCTTGGTGTTTACTCATGCCGGCCACATGACCACGGAAATGTCTTTGGACAGCGCTGGCTCTTCGGCTTTGAAATGGAGATGAGCACCGCAACCCTAGAGTCGGAGTCGACTGGCTTTCGAGCAAGGGAACCTTTACCTTTAAGTATGCAGGCGGGAAAGGATCCTGGTCCCTTATGCTCTGCATTTCCTGTTCATGAGTAGGGTTCCAGCCAAGATTTGGTTTACTGTTTGTGTGAATCCCTCTTCTAGGCACTCAATGAATCGGGTAGATCCATCTTCTTAGGAGCACTTCCTGCAACTGAATTAACTCTTCCTCCAATAGAAGGGCAACTTATTTTGGAGGAAGACTTCTCAAACTTGGAGGAAGGCTTCGACCTTTGCTTGGTGGAGTGGTAGGACAGGGACTGAATCCACCCTGCTGCTTCTCCTCTTCTACAGAAGGCCCCGTTAGAAACGAATCTTTGGAGACACGGATCTTAGGGACTGGATACTTTATACAACATAGGACTGCCAGCTCTGGTTTGGGGAAATCAGCAGCAAGTGATCTCTGCAGTCTGAAGATCAATCGTAATTCTAGGAGAAATCCAGGTTGGGAAAATGTCCTGAAGACCTGGGAGTGAATCCTGCAACTGTTATTGTAAGCCACCTGGAACCATGAGGGAAGGTGGGATATAAATGTTTTAAAACATTTGTTGTTACCATCAAGTCACAGCTGACTTAAGAAACTCCATAGCGTTTTCAAGGCAAGAGATGTTTGGAGGTGGTTTGCCATTCAAATAGTAGCTGGGACCAACACTGCTTAGCTTCCAACAAGATCAGTGTTATTGCAACCATAGGTTCCCTTGAAGATCCGGACAAGCCGATCCTCTCCTTCTGTTGTCCAAGGATGCAAAGCTAGGTCGGTTCACATGGGCGACAGGATGTGTGGTCGCCACTAGAAAACAACAGCATCCATACACCCCCCCCCACTGCTCCAAGCACACTTTACCAACCTACTTTACAGGCAGGTGGGCAATAGATGGAAGGAAGAAAGGTCCTGTCTGTGTCCTTCCTTTCCTTCCTCCACCAGCATTTTTGGGTACTGTTTCAGCAGCATCCAACATAGTGCACATCAGGTAACATAGTTCTCAGGACACCTGAAAAAAGCCGGCAGGTATCCTGGGAACTACATTACCCAGGGTGCACTGAGTGCATTGGATACTGCTTAAACCGAGTCAGCCCTGGTTATGGGAGGTCACTAAGTAAGTCCAGGATTGCTATGCAGAGGCATAGCAATGGCAAAACACCTCTGAATGCCTCTTGCCTTCAGAACCCTATGGGCTTGCCACAAATGTGCTGCAACTTGATGCCAAAAAGGGTACTCCACCCCCCACCCACCCCCAACTTCAGATGTTAGCTGATGAACACTCATAGGCCTTCAGTCTCTGGCTACCCTTATCTGGTGCCTTCCCCCCCCCATAACTCTTTGGTCTCTTTAAACAGCTGTTGTGTGTTTCTGTATACTTGTTGCCAGGTTCTACTCTATCCCTACTTTGAGGAGCTGAAATATTTATACCATTGTCCCAAAGGGATGAGTCATCCGGAAATAGATGCTCCCCAGCTCTTTAGCTTTTCCCCTGGGGGTCTGTAAAAGCCACTTGGTTTGATGTTAAGTGCCATTTGTCTGCTTCCATCGAGGTTCAAAGGGAGCCTGTCTCTTTCACATCTGCTTGGCTTGTCCCTCAGATTGTCCTCCTAGTATCTAACTGGTGTTGTCTTCCTAGTGTCTAAAAGCGTTGACATACTCAGTGGGTTGGACCCAGTCAACTTTGTCATTCAAACCTCACCCAGTTTTCCTCTTTTGTACAGCCCAAAGTCTCACAGGGCTTTTGAACATACCAGTCCCATGATCCCCAGCGTACCCTTTCTAGTGCTCAGGGGGAAGACCCCCTCCTCATTTTTCTCTCCAGTGCTATCGGGATCCAACCCAGTAAGTCCAGCATTGGGCATTCCACAGACAACCCTTTCCTACGTAGCTGGCTTAATGGTACAGAAGTAACCTCGAAGGGTGAGTGGGAGGCACACAAAGAAAAGGTTTCTAAACAAAGTTGGAATCAAGGAAAGGAAAGGATGGGAAAAGATTGACAAAGTCTAACTAACTAACATTATGTACTGTGGTCACCCTTTTGGCCTGCAGCGATCTGGCTTTGGATTAACTGGGATCATCATAGAATCATAGAACTGGAAGTGACCTCTGGGGTCATCCAGTCCAACCCCCTGTACAAAGCAGGAAATACACAAATACCTCCCCGTCCACACCCCCAGTGACCACTGTTCCATGCCCAGAAGATGACAAAAACCCTCCAGGATCTCCAGCCAAACTAGCCTGAAGAAGAATTGCTTCCTGACCCCAAAGGGGTGATCAGCATTTTCCTGGCCGTGTAAGAAAGAGCCACAAGAACTAAGCAGTGATGCAACCCTTCCTGCCCTCCCTCTCATGATCACAATGCTTAGATGGATTGCAGGTACCATTGACTGAGCATACCTGATATTCCCAAAAACAACCCTCTGGAAGCAAGCTGGGTGATTCCCTAGAGGCGCTGTTTTAATATTTGGCCCAAAGTGGCCAAAAATCTGAAAAAGTCTTCAGTCCGGGAGTCTGAAGCCAGTGTCGCCAGATGTTGAAACTGACATTCAGTCTTCTGGCCTCATCTGATTTTCCTTATGCTTTCCAGATGTTCCTTATTTCATGCCACAGTTAAGCACTGAGCCTCTGAATTCTCTTCCAGACAGCAGCTTCCTGAGCTGAGCAGTGGTGCATGTTGTAAACTTCCTGTGCTGTGTGGGATGCGCTCGGCAAGAGCCAGGTATCTTCCCCTCCCCATTTCCTACACTTAGATGCTAGACATTCATGCTGAACAGCTCCCCTTGGGTAGGCCTGCACTGAACTTCTCTCAGGTGTATGGACCATCCAGGGGCCAAAGTCTTCTGCACATCTTGGTGGAGGTTAGACCTTTGAAAGGCCCAAATGAAGCCAACAAAAGCAGGAGATAAGATTGTTTTTTTTCTGAGACTTGTGGGAGTTTTGAAAGAGCAATTGCTGCTCTTGGTGGCTTTACTATGGTAAACGGATTTAAAGGTGGGTTTTTTTTAACTGTCTCAAAAACCTATTGAACCTGTTGGACTAGAGGCAACAGTGGGGCAAAAGGGACATGTTGTACATGAGGGGAAGTGTTGCTTCTTTGCGGACCACTTTCAGCTCTTTCAAAAATTGCTTTCCTCACAATGCTTTTGTTTTTCTCCTTTAGCTTTGCGTGGTTGCTCTTCAGGAGATTGTTTTGAGGACAGGTCTTTGAGTCCAAAAGAGGGGCAAGACAATGGCTGTCCTTTAATTGTAGGGTGAAAGCA
>NW_015165384.1:41531-85857 GCF_001447785.1 Gekko japonicus
CACGCAGAAGTTTTGACTGTAGTGGGTGTGGCCAACTCTGAAGCCAGCTGGAACTCCGCTCCTGTGCGTCCCTGCCCAAAAATAGTCCTGCCTTTTTCACAGAAAGTGGTAGTCTGTTCTCCTGCTATGCGAGCTTCGAGTGCCAAAACTGTAATGACTGAATGGGGCCTGTGTGTTTGCATATCCCTCATAATAGGTTTCCTTTTTCACAGAAAGTGGTAGTCTGTTCTCCTGCTATGCGAGCTTCGAGTGCCAAAATTGTAATGACTGAATGGGGCCTGTGTGTTTGCATATCCCTCATAATAGGTTTCCAAATGTGACCAATGGCAGTCCATATCCCCCCTTAATACCCCAGTTCCACAGAAAAGATGGTACAGGTTTGTACCTTTGCTACCTGATAAAGTTGAGGAGGAGAGTGATAATTAACCCACATGGCCACTGTTACATCCTGTTAAACAAAGAGCTGGATCAGGGGTAAGCCCCACTGCCAAAGGGTCTGCCAGTGAAGATACCGGTGTGCCAACAAACAAGGGGGGGGAGAGGAGGGCTTTACCTGGAGACATGTTTGGAGCATGACAAGACCCAATGGCGCTGTCAGCGTCTCAGGGATTTGCCTTGGACTTGGCAGGTTGCTGAACAGATCTAGGAGTTGATGACAGGCATAAGTCATACCTATTGCCTTTCTTTGTTCTGACCTGCATGGCCCAAGATAGCCTGATCTTGTCAGATCTTGGTAGCTAAGCCAGGAAGTCAGGGTTGCTATGCACAGGCAGGCCATGACCAACCACCTCTGTTTGTCATTTGCTTTGAAGCCCTTACGGGGTTGTCATCATAGGTCAGCTGAGACTTGACGGCACTTTCCGCCACCATTGCCTTCACCTGAACTGCTGGGGCCTTGGTAGCTTTGGGCATAGATTTTCCCAGTTGACAATCAGGTTAGAGAGAAAGGTGTCATAACCTCTTCCTTAACTTAGGTAGGGTCACATGCAGTGTTCTCTCTAATTCCCCCCCCCCTACTGAGCAGAGCCGTTCACATCCTGAGCAGAATATAACTGCTGTAATCTTCAAATGGGCAATGGGCAGTGCGAGACCCTGCCTGGCTCCAGATTGCTGCTGAGTGGGGCTTCCTGTGTTAATGAGCGGCTGCTTCACACGCCCAGCTTAGAGGGAACACTGGTCACATGAACACATGAAGCTGCCTTATACTACATCAGACCGTCAGGGTCAATACAGTCCACTCAGACTGGCAGCGACTCTCCAGGGCCTCAGGTGGTGGCCTTTCACCTACTCCCTGGTCCTTTTAAGTAGAGATGCCAGGGATTGAGCCTGGGAACCTCTGTGTGCCAGGCACGGGCTTGACCACTGGACACCAGCCCCTCTGCTAACAATATTATCGTTATATCTTGGCACCACCTTTGCCTGTCTCTGGTTTTTGTGATGGTCTGGAGCTGGCATAGTGTGTCAGACAAGGACCTGAACAACTCAGTTGGAATCCCCGCTCCGCTGTGGGAGCGCACCAGGTGACCTTGGGTCTGCCACAACCTCCTAGCCCAGTCTACTTCACAAGCCTGTTGTTGTGAGTAGTAGACGAGGGGTGAGCAATGTTATAAGCTGCTCTGGGTCCTAATAAGGGACAAAAGGTGAGAGAATAGGTAAAGGTAAAGGTTTCCCTTGCTCAAAAGCCAGTCGAATCTGACTCTAGGGTGCGGTGCTCATCTCTGTTTCCAAGCCGAAGAGCCAGCGCTGTCCGATGATGTTTCCATGGTCATATGGCAGGCATGACTAGATGCCGAGGTGCACAGAATGCTGTTACCTTCCCACCAAAGTGATACTTATTTATCTACTTGCAATTTCGTCTTGCTGTCAAACTGCTAGGTTGGCAGGAGCTGGGACCAGAGATGGGAGCTCACTCCGTCATGCGGCACTCGGGTCTCGAACTGCTGAACTACCTTCTGATCGGCAGTTCAGCGTCTTAACCACTTGAGCCACCGCTCAATAGGGAGAATAAAATAAAGATTTTCATTCACATCGTGGAGATTTTGCCTGTTGCTGTACCAGTCTTGGACAATTTCTGCTGTGTTTCTCCATCTGAGAAGGATTTCTGCTTTGTAAACTGGTTGCTTGGTGCAAAATGTTACAGCGATCACAAATGACAATGGGTTAACAGCTTTTTCCCACTGTTCAAATTGCTGGTCTGACAATCCTAGCTGAAGCATCAAAGGTGAACGCTTTCCTACCTCTTAACAGACCTGTCACCCTTTAGACCACCAAGGCAGAAGGTAGACCACCATGCTTCTGGTGAACCACCCAGTGGCCTCCTAATTGCTGGGATTTTTGCAAAGAATTCTGGGTTGGGCAGCTCTTGATCTCATTCAGCAAGGCACTTAAGGAGGAGGGGAAACTCAGGATCAATTAACTCATTCAATTAGCACATTCTGCAGACATTCATTATGCCTTAATAGTCTAAGAGAGTCTGACTCGGCACTCTTGTTTTACAAATTGGTGGTCTATGGGGATTGAAGTAAAAAAAAAATGAATAAGTAGACCACCGTCAGGCTGAAGTTAGCCCATCTCTGCACTAGCCAATAATGCCTCCTTCATTGGCATTTCCAGCATTTGAATGATGGTGTGTTTAATGAATGATGAATGGCTGACAGTTACTTTATGGGAAAAGACAAAGCGGTTTCATCCTCTTTATGTCTGATGTGGGTACCTGGGATGATATGTGAGACACAATCAGTGCCTGTGTTGGGCTGGAATCTCAGGTGTGTGGAAGCTGTTGTGTAGCGTTTCTTCAGAGGGAATGGGAAAAGGCAAGTTTTTATGTGCTGAGCAATGCTGTTTTCCTTATACCGAGGGGTGCATCTTTGCATTGACAACAGGTTCCAGAGGTGCTAATGCTTAAATCAATATGACTGGAGAAATGATGGTGTGAGGGTCTTAACTGTAGGAGGTCCCAGTGATTCTGGAACAGTTTGTAACGGGAATGTTGTTGAGCTGTGTCAGCTGAAAAAGTAACCCACTCTGAGGTTTTCTTCATCCTAAACAGAAATTAATGGCTCTAAGATCATGCCTTCTGGCGACCAGACTAACTTCAGCGAGGGCTGACAGGAGGAGAGTTTGGGCAAATGAAGGACAGGGAAGTCTTGGGTTCCTCAAGGCACTGGAAAAATGAGCTTAGGCCACGAAGGGCTATTTCAAGGAGGGCCTGCTGTTTGCGAGCTCCAAAGTGTCTAGATGCTCTTCTGCACCTCTATACTCAAGCCCATTCATAAATCAACAGAAATCGCAAGAAATGCCAGAAGAGAGCAGTACTCTCCCACAATGAAATCCTGTACATGGTTATTCAGCTCCCCTCTCCCAACTTAAGGTTGCCAGGTCCCCCCTGGCTAGTGCCAGGGGATTGAGCTGTAGGGTTTCCAGATTCAGATTGGGAAACTCCTGGAGATTTGAGGGTGGAGCCTGGGGAGGACAGGGACCTCAGTGGGGAACAATGGCATAGAATATGCCCTCCACAGAGCAGCCATTTTCCCCAGGGGAACTGATCTCTGTAGTCTGGAGATGAGCTGTAATTTCAGGGGAAACCCAAGTCCCACCTGGAGGCTGGCATCCCTATAGTTTAAGGGAAGTACAGAGTTGCAATCTATAGTGGCAGGAGAGAGGAAAATAATTTGAGGTGGGGGGGAGAAAGATTGGTAGTTATTATTGTGTGTATGTGCTTGATATTGATAAAGGGAGTGGGCAAAGAAATCCGGGGGAGGCATTGTTAGGGCAGATCTGGTAGTTGTAAGGCCCATGGTGGTGCAGTGAAATCTGGCTGTGCTTTGAGGGGAAAAGTGGAATTACAAAGAGATCCTTGAAGGCTGGGCCGTTATTTTGGGTGTGTGGCAACCCTATGAATGGAGATACTCCAAAACGTCCTTGCTCAGGTCTTGCAAGCCGGGTCTTTATTGGGACTTCCCATTTCCACGGCCACGCGAGGGACAGATGCCGACCCGATGTCCTTTTTCCTCCGTCCGTTTTGCGCGTGTGTTAAAGGATCGGGGACTTTCTTGCACTTAAGGCTTTCAGGAGCTGCAGGGCCGGCCTGTCCCAGCACAGAGCACGCACCTTGGCTTCCTCAGAAGGAACAGGAGAAGGGAAATTTTTCTGTGCTGAGCAAAACTCTGTTCATTATAGTTCCTGTGACCGAGGGGGTGCGTCTTTGCATCGAGAACAGGTTCCAGGGGTGCTAATGCTTAAATCAATATGACTGGAGAAATGATGGTGCGAGCGAGGGCTGATTAACTGAAGGAGGTCCCAGTGATTCTTCGCTTGGCTCGCTGTCTCTTGCGATCCCCAATTCCGGCCCGGGCGTCTGCGTCCCCCCTCCCTTCCGAGAGGCCTCCGCGCAAATCGATTCCTGCCCCCCTTCTCCGTGTCTTTCCCTTCTCATCCCAGATTTACGGTTCGGCAGCTCCCATTGGCTGGTTGGGCTGACAGCGCTGATTTAGGGTCACGCTGCATTGGCTGGCGCTTGACAGGGTTATTGATGGAGGCCGCGCGATTGGTCGGCTGGCGCGCTTTGCGGGAAGGAGGGGTGGGTAATTTATGGCCCGGGCTTGGCGAAGGAGGTGGCGGCGGCGGGCTGCAGCTGCAGCGCGGAATGTTTCGGGGGTGGGGGCGGCGGCTGAGGATGCTGGAGAGTTTTTCCTGCTCTTCCCTTCCTCCGCCTTGCCTGGCTTGAGTCTGTCCTCCTTTCAAAGTATCCCAAATAGAGTCACCAGCCTCCAGCTCCAGGTGGTCGCTGGAGATCTCCGAGAATTACAACTGATCTTCAGGCTACAGACATCAGTTCCCCTGGAGAAAATGGCTACTTTGAACGGTGGACTCAATGGCATTTTACCCCACTGAGGGTCACTTCTCTCCCCAAACCTCGCCCTTCACCCCGGAAATTTCCAGGAATTTCCCAACCTGGAGCTGGCAACCCTAGGTCCCAAACTAATTCCCAGTCTTCAGTAACACTGACAGTGAAAGTGGCCACGGATTATTGGTTCCAAGTCTTATGTGTGGATCCATCTCACAACCCCTGCCCTGCAAGATTTTGTTGGTGGGATCAATCAAGGGCCATGTGACTTTTGAAAGTCACTACAGGATAGGTATGGGACATACAGGGAACTGCCTGAATCTATGTCCTGGGGTGATGCCGATAGTAATGCCTATTGGTTCCTTCTGAGTGCATTATGATATATCAACAGTGCACCAGTGCAGCTTTTCTATAGATCACAGGCAGAGTGATATGAACTTCTGGCCCTGTTAGTGGATCTCCTGATGGCACCTGGGTTTTGGCCACTGTGTAATACGGTGTTGGACTGGATGAGCTATTGGCTTGATCCAACGTGGCTTCTTTTATGTTCTCCCAACATACTTTCCTTACACGACCAAATGTAAATCTTGCTAGAAAGGAACTCAATAAGCTGTGAGCATGTAAAGGTAGGGTGTTTATCTGTTTATTAGCTATGTTTGATTTTTGGCTTTCAGTGGTCATACACCCTTGTGAAAGCGTGATCTGTGATTTCTGTATTTGAAGAGGAAGATTCAAACTCACTGCTTTATTTATATAGATATTTGAAAGGGAAAGTGTGCCATTGTGTCACAGCTGACTCATGGCGACCCCATGAAATTTCACCTCATGGGGGGTTTTGTGGCAAGAGATGAGCAGATGTGCTTTGCCATTGGTTTCCTTTGCATAGCAGCCCCCATCTTCCTTGGTGGTCTCCCATCCAAGCACTTAACACTGCTTAGCGCCCAAGCTCTATGAGCTTGGACTACTCTAGGCTATTAAGGGCTGCTGTTTAGATATTTATACCCCATTTTCCTCCCCAATGGGGATATACAGCAGCTTACAACATCATTTTCCCCTCCCCCCATCTACAACAACACCCCTATAAGGTAGGTTAAACTGAGAGAGTGATTAGCCCAGGGGCACCCAGCAAGCTTCTCTGACAGAGTGGGGTATGTAGTTGGATGCTGAGGTAGCAGAATGGCCTGAACCACTTCTGATGGCAGGCAGGAATATTATTTTTGGATACTTCCATTACTTTAAAAAAATCCACAGATAAATGGCTGACTGGAAATTTTGTCACTGCTATGCTAGGGTGTTTTTTTAAAAAAATCTAGCTGGGAGCTTTTTACATGAAGGACCAATTTAACCTCTCCCAGCTCTAAACTGAGGTGGTACAATCCACCCTTTCATATCAGGACTTTGCTCTCTGATGCATGTGTGGCCAAAACCCAGATTATAAACTGGCACACATGAAGCAGCCATCGCTGATCAAACACCACAGACACCTTTCTTATAAACTCACATAATTTCAAATGCAGTGCTTTTCAAGGAAGGTGGTTCATATATTAATGAGAACTGATCTAATGGTATACAAACATGGGGCTCAGTGCTGAGTCTGGAATTATGCTAAGCCGCCAGTACCTATGCTCTTGGTCGATCACAGGAAACATCTCAGGTGGGCATGCCTTTCCCCAGGGTAGCCAGATGTCTAAACGCATAAACGCACTGTGTGCCACACAACCAATAGTTGTCCCTGGCTGCAATAATACAACAGGCAGTGGATTGTGGGGTTAAAACTTATAAGGGTTTTCCCAAGGGATGCTGCAATTGAATGCCTTTTTCATGCACTTGTGATGACTGCCTTGCTGTAACTGGAAGGAATCCTTTTAAAACAGAATATGTATTGTAGCCAATGCAAGTTTTACATTTGGATTGCCAACATGGGAGATATAGAAGGCTTGGCCATTTTCACAAATGGTGTTTACATAGGCTTTGATATTGCCTGTGAGTGTAATCTAAATGTAGACCTGGATCACTCACACATGGGTTGTTTGCCCTGGCTTGGATGCTACTGGGATGTGGGTCCCTTCCCCCACTTCCCCACAGCATGGTGGTGCTGCCATGGATATTCTGGGTTTTCCTCAATTATTTTGTGATTTCTCCCAAACCTGTCTTGCTGAGGGGTTTTTTTTTTTGGGGGGGGGGAGATTGCAGTAAAAACATGGTGGATGGGAAAGTCCAAATCTTCCTGATTGTGCATATATCAATGCTGTTTCCCCTTCCCCAGTCCCCTATGGCAGCCATTTCCCCCACCACCAGAGGGCTTTTTTGTTTCTAATTGGCAAGTGACATATGTGTTGTGATATAATATAATAATCTGTCTATCAGGTTCTCTGAATTCCTCTCTTTCATTGTTTATTTTTTAAAAAGTAAGTCTCCACCCTCTTTCATTGTGGACATATGCATCCCCCCTTATATCTCCACAATGAAAAGGGGATAGAGATTTAACATGATTGTTCTCTTTTAGTATTTGAAGGGCTGTCACTTAAAGGCGGGCGGGGAGCGTTTCCTGTTGGCAGCAGAGGATAGGACTCACAATAATGGGTTTAGATTAAGGGTGGGAAGGTACCGGCTGGATGTTAGGAAACACTTTTTTACAGTAAGAGTTGTTCAATGGTGGAATCAGCTACCTAGGGGGGTGGTGAGCTCCCCCTCACTGGCAGTCTTTAAGCAGTGGCTGGACAGACACTTGTCAGGGATGCTCTAGGCTGATCTTGCATTTAGCAGAGGGTTGGGCTAGATGGCCTGCATGACCCCTTCCAACTTTGTGATTCTATGAAAATGAAAGCTGGGAAATTAAAGAATCTGATAAGCAAGGTGTTATAACAGTATAAAGATTATTACCATTTTTTAAAAAAGCCCCCGTGGTAGTGCAGGGGAAATAGCTGCCAGAAGGGCCTGGACCAGGGGAATGTCATGTAGAAACCCTGTTGCTGCTATGCCAACAAAAGGAAAATTGCACAAGACTGTCTTCACCTGGAAAACACCTCACATAGTCTGGAATGTGCATTTGATTTTTCATATGGCTGCCTTTCACCTTCCAATCTGCATTAACAATATTCACTACATGATGCATTCTAAATATTCTTATACCGAAGATTACCTGTTTCTGCCAGAAACACTGGTTTTAGTGGAACTTACTTCCAGGTACCTGTGCTTAATATTGCATTAATCAAATATAAACAGGAGTCTGGTGACACTTTAAAGATTACCAAGATTTTATTCCAGCATAAGGTTTCATGGACTAAAGCTCACTTCATCAAATGTACTGTAGTGGGTCCCCATTGGGCAGACACTTGTATAAGAGGCTATGAGGGGAAATAAACAGCAGGGTCAAAGTGCCAGAAAATAGAGAGTGGGGGTAATTATGCAAAATTCATATGTACATTCACAATAGCAGTAGCCAGCAATTTCTCTACTTTTGTTAAGATTGCTAGTAATCCCAGAGATAATTGAGGAGGCCCAGCCTCAGTTAGGGTAGAATATTCACTACATGATGCATTCTAAATATACCGAAGATTATCTGTTTCTGCTCAGAAACACTGGTTTTAGTGGAACATACTTCCAAGTACCTGTGCTTAATATTGCATTCATCAAATATAAACAGGAGTCTGGTGACACTTTAAAGATTAACAAGATTTTATTCCAGCATAAGGTTTCATGGACTAAAGCTCACTTCATCAAATGTACTGTAGTGGGTCCCCATTGGGCAGACACTTGTATAAGAGGCTATGAGGGGAAATAAACAGCAGGGTCAAAGTGTCAGAAAATAGAGGGTGGAGGTAATTATGCAAAATTCATATGTACATTCACAATAGCAGTAGCCAGCAATTTCTCTACTTTTGTTAAGATTGCTAGTAATCCCAGAGATAATTGAGGAGGCCCAGCCTCAGTTAGGGTAGTTTACACCAGGGACTAGTCCCTTACACCAGGGACTAAGAAATTCCATATCCCTGTTCAGTGCAAGTGTGTGGTGGTGGGGAGAGATTGTGCCAATCCTCTTCATATTGCTTTTGAATCTGGACTGCTGGGAATGGATGAATGAGTGACTTCCTAGGCAGTCATGTCACTATGCCCTGGATCAACCGAACTACTTTGTCCATCATCCCATGATTTGGCAATCAGACCTATTTTGCAAGTTTTTGCTTTGCAAAGAGCTGAGAGTATTTCGAGGGAGTTTGTTTGAATATTATTTTGTCTTAGGATTGCTTCAGGTCCAACGGGTTTTTGAAATAGTCACCGAACTTTGCAAAACCTGTTTAGTAGAGGCAAAACAAGGATGGACATACATATTACAAGCAGCCATCTCTTTCTTTAAAACTACCTTCTGAAAATTTTCTCTGCAGCCGTAGACTGCCTGTGTAGTTTACTAGAGGCAAATCCACACATTATAAATTCCATGCGGCAACCAGAAGTGTAATGATGACTACCTGTAATTTTCCCCAGCTTGGTAAATAGCATCTCCCCAGGGCTGTTTCTGCTTGAGAAAATGGCACAGGGGGAAAGGCTTAAGCTGTAAGAATTAATTTTCCAGCAGTGAACTCCTAGTGTCTGATACAATCACCTCTGGCAGTTACAAGGACGTTATCACATGTGAATCAGCCCTAGTTCTGTAGGGGCTGTAGCTAAGTGGCAGAACATCTGCTTGGTATGCAGAAGGTCCCAGGTTCTATCCCCAGCATCTTCTCCAGTTCAAAGGATCAGGCAGTATAGGGTTGCCAGCCTCCAGGTGGGGCCTGGGGATCTCCCACTTTTACAACTGATCTCCGGCTCACAGAGATCAGCTTCCCTGGAGAAAATGGCTGCTTTGAAGGGTGGGCTTTATGGCATTGTACTGTGCTGAGGCCCCACCCCTCCCCAAACCCCATCCTCTCCTGGCTCCACCCCCAAAGTCTCTATGTATTTTCCAACCCAGACCTGGCACCCTAAGGCAGTAAGTGATGTGAAAGGCCGCTGCTTGAGACCCTGGAGAGCCACTGCCATTCTGAGTAAACAATACTGACTTCGATCCAGTGGTCTGATTCAGTATAAGGCAGCTCCATGTGTCCAAACATGCAGTAATAACTTTGGGCTTAGAGCTGACAGCTAAAGAACTCCAAGACTGAACGTTATGAGACTGTAGAGAAAGGTTGTATTTTGCGTGCCAGAACATAACCAGTACTTTATGAGAGTGTACCACACTTTTCAACATATTTAAAGCTGCTTTTTACATGAAGATTCCTGAGCCCACGAAGTAAGGAGCTATTCACAGAAGTAAGGAACTGTTCTTTGAAGGAAGGGACAAGCAGCAAGCCAGGCTTTGGCTGTACACCCCAACCAAGGAAACGTATTTAAGGCACCCAGCTACACTCTGCCTTCTCACAGGTTGACATAATTTATTTCTGTTTTCTAAAAAATCATACTCTGCTTTTAAATCCCCAAACTGCCTTCCACTAAAATAAAATCCAAACAATATTAAAAAGGAATAGAATAAAGAGAAACAGCAGCAAGTACACCAATAAGCAAGCTTTCTAAAAACAAAACTACCAGTCCACAAAAAAGAGAGCCCTATCACATGTACTCTCAGTCAGGGTCAGTCAGTCAATTATGAATTGGTATATTCTTTTCTATCATTTTTTTTATCCTATCCTTCCTCCAAGGGGTTCAGTACAACATACATCTTGATCCTCTCCTCCATTTTATCCTCACAACAACCCTGTGAGGTCGATGGGGCTGAGAGAAGGTGAATGGCTGCATTTCCCAAACGCTTTTCAAAAGTAGGCCTGTGTTACAGTTGTCTAATCTGGGTGATGGTACAATGGTTAGGACCCCCTCTTGCAACAGAGCTGGTTACAACAGTTTTAAAAGTAGCACCCCTTGATAGGGTTGCCAGCCTCCAGGTGGGGCCTGGGGATCTCCCACTTTTACAATTGATCTCCAGCTGACAGAGATCAGCTCCCCCCGGAGAAAATGGCTGCTTTGGAGGGTGGATTCTATGGCCTTCTACCATGCTGAGACCCCTCCCCAAGTCCCACCCTCTCCTGGATCCACCCCCAAAGTCTCCAGGTATTTTCCAACCCAGACCTGGCAACCCTACCCCTTGAGTGGGTTACTGGCAGAGTCTTTCTTGGGGAGGTTTGAAGCAGGAGATGGGGGTTTACTAATTCAGGCAGTTCCTGACTGGGATTTAGTAAAGGGTCTTTGATCGGGGGCGGTCTTACCAAATGGGCCAGAGTAGGTTGCCAGCTCTGAGTAGACTTGCCAGTCCCCAGGTCAGGGTGGGGTTCCCCCCAGTTTTGGGGGCTTCTGCCCCCCCCCAGCAGGGGAAACCCCACCCCCAAACAGGAAGACTGATATGCTGCACTGAAGCGTTTGATAGCCGGGAGGCTACTGGCTGAAAGAGATTTCCTAGAGCATTGGTTCTGACTTGAATTTTGATCTCCACAACGGAAGGGAGATGCAGCTCTGAAAAAGAGGACGGAAACATATTTATATGCCTGGGATACATGTCGTTGCATAACTTCCACTTGTTGATCTGTTATAAAAATTTGTCATAGCGAGAATTTCGGAACGAGTAGTGTTACACTGTAATCTTGATTTATAGCTCACGATAGCTGCATTTTGAGAATTTGGGAACTTTACATGTTACATTGTAACTCTGGCTTGGCGCTTTTGACTTTGTATTAAATACTTGGTATAAGAAAACTTTGATAACTGAATGTATATTAAGACTATGCACTCATTTGGTATTTCAAAATATATTTTTAAAGGCATTGATATAAGACTTGTTAATTGCATTAGCAGTGTTCATTTGTTTTTGATAATCTGGGGCTTGGGTGGCTGGCTTCCGGTGGCAGAGGTGGTTTCCCCCCACCTTCTACAGGGCGAGGGTCACTCCTTCCTTGGCCCCAGCAAGGGGTGGGTGGGTTTGGTGGTGGGATGGCAGTGATTCTGGGTTGTCATCCTAGACTTTTGCCTAGGGCCCCAGAATCACTAAGAGAGTCCCTATGTCTGATATGGTTAATTTGCAAGAGCTAGGGTTCAAAACTATGGGACTGATTTCACACAAGAGCTGTGCCACGGTCGCACCTCCCTTTGCCCCGCTTCTATTGTTCAATTTCCCACTCAAAGCCGCGTGGCCGCATTTCCCCTGCAGTTTTATGATCTTGTTTTTTGAGGATCACGAAACCGCGGAGAAAATTGGGCAAAGCCGCTGGTCAAAATGCAACCCCCTTCATTTGTGCTGGTCAAAATGTGGCTGCGTGTCTTTGAGTGCGGTCCGGGAGTCAAACTCTCTAAACCAGAGGCTCTACCCTGTTAATCACAGTTCTTTGAGTATTCGCTATAATTTCTATTTAGTTTGGGAAATGCGTTCTCAGTATGCTCAGAAGTACTCTTCTCATTCAATATGTCCCATGGCAAACATTCTATCGTCCCATGGCAAACACTCCTGCCTTCTTCACATATGTTTTACATACCTTCTCTTGTTCCATTTTCCCCTAGATTTAAGACAGTTTAAAAAATCCCACTCAAATATGCTTGGTTCTGTACAACTGGGAAGTCCTTTCGCCATGATAATAAGAGGGAGGGGCTGTAGCTCAGTGGCAGAGCATCTGCTTGGCATGCAGAAGGTCCCAAGTTCAAACCCTGGCGTTGCCAGGTAAAAGGATCTGATAGCAGGTGATATAAAAGACCTCTACCTGAGATCCTGGCGAGCTGCTGCCCACCCGCTTTGCATTCACTTTCCCTAGCCTCTCTCTCACTGAATTACATCTCCTTGCCATTATACTTTGCAATTATTAAGTTGTTATAGCACATATTTCTCTTTCACACACACCCTGGCCGTGCCATGCACAGAAGAGAACTGCCCCTGCGTAGAATTTTTTGTATAGCACAGATCTGCGGAGACAAAACCAACAACCCCTTGGACCTAAGAATCCAGTCATCCTTTACGACAATAATTTGTTTGTTTTGTAGATTATTTTCTACTATATCCATTCCTGAGCACTCCTTGTTCTCCCATAAGCTCTCTGTCTCACTCATGGACACGTTCAGATCTTTGGATTCTTTAAAAGTAAGGCAGGCTGCCTTCAGCTGTCAGAGACTCACCAGATTCTTCCAGCCTAGACCAAGAGTATACACCCACTGGGCAGGGCTGGATTAAGGCCAACTGATGCCCTAAACACAGCCCAACAGTGGTGGCCCTCAGCCCTTCTACTGCTTAACTAACAAGACGTTAGGAGGACTCAATAAGACCTCACTATGCCAAAGACAACTCTTTTTAACAATGCAGAGTAAAGCTGAACACAGCCGATAAGGACAATTACAAAAAATTTGACTAAAGTTGAATGTGGCAGTGAAAGAGTTAAGGGCATGATCGCTAGCGGGGAAATCTCTGTGGTGCCCCCCTCCCTTGGTGCCCTAAGCATGTGCCTATTTTACTTAATGGTTAATCCAGGGCTTCCAGGGGGTCTCATGCTTTGCCAGTTTTTGCTCTGTTGAACGTTGACATTGAAGACTGAGGAGACAGACTCATTCCCTCTTTTTCTTCCTCGAGTCTCTCTTCCTGGGGACAAGGGACCATCATTCTGGTGAGGTCGTATTCCTTCCAGGAAACCCACCCATCCCACAGTCTGACTGTACCAACTAGAGACCAGGCAATTCCCCTCATTGCTTGTGCTTCCATGCATTAAGGAGAGGGCCACACTGTTGATGTAGTGGGAATTACACTGCAAGAGCACCAAGCATATTAGTGATCATTGCATTCCATGTCCACACGGTGCTAGGCGCTGTACAGAATACAGAAGTGACAGGCTCCCAAAGAATGGGCATTATGTTCCTTTGATGAGAGACTCTGCCAGCTTCCCACATTTCCAGGTGGAAATACCAAAGGGAAAGGTTCAGAAGTCGTCATCTGGGTGTGTATGGTATGAATGATCTGTTTATTGCATGTAGTAAAGGTAAAGGTTCCCTTGCTCGAAAGCCAGTCGAATCCGACTCGAGGGTTGCGGTGCTCATCTCCGTTTCAAAGCCAAAGAGCCAGCGCTGTCCGAAGACGTTTCCGTGGTCATGTGGCCGGCATGACTAAACACCGAGGTGCACGGAACGCTGTTACCTTCCCACCGAAGTGGTACCTATTTATCTACTTGCAATTTCTTGCTTTCGAACTGCTAGGTTGGCAGGAGCTGGAACTAGAGACGAGAGCTCACTCCGTCATGCGGCACACTCGGGTCTCGAACTGCTGAACTACCGACCTTCCACAGCCTGCACTTGAGCCACCACAGCTCCTCACATGTAGTACCTTGCTCTTATTGCATTGTTTTCTGCTTTTGTGATTCCATTTTCTGCACTGTGTCTGACATTTTTTTGCATTTTGTAATTTTTGTAATCCTTGAAGCCTCCTGTGATAAGATTGCATTGTTTTATACTGTGCAATCTGCCTGGAGTCTCAATGAGAAAGGCAGGTGATAGATAAACAAGCTTATCTGCTGCCAGCTGTGACCTAGAGTCTGCAGTGCTTACTTTAATATCTAGTCGTTACTTTAATATCTGCCCTGACCTGGATAGCCCAGGCTAGCCTGATCTCGTCAGATCTCGGAAGCTAAGCAGGGTCAGCCCTGGCTAGTAGTTGGAAGGGCGACCGCCAAGAAATACCAGGGTTGTGGCGCAGAGGCAGGCAATGGCAAACAACCTCTGAAATGTCTCTTGCCTTAAAAACAAGTCTAGCTCGCCACTTAGTGGTGCATAGTTCTAAAGAGCTAGAACTTCTGGCTGCCAGACAATCTTTGGATCTCCTGGCTATACTACACACACTGCCATATGATAATTAATTACTTTAATATCTCTGAGCCAGAGGAAGATCCTGCCATCAAGTTGCAACCAAGTCAAGGCAACCCCATCCATGGGGCATTCCAGGCAAGAGATGGGCAGACGTGGTTTGCCATTGCTTTCCTCCGGATAGCAACCCCAGTCTCCCTTGGTGGCCTCCCATCCAAGTACCAACCACAGCCAACCCTGCTTAGCTGCCAAGGCCTGACAAGCCCAGCCTGAGCTGGGCTATCTTGGCTTTCTAAGCCAGAGGGGCAGTATAAAAGAAAAAATATCTTGTATTATAGAGATCCATGTAGCAGTCAGGGATGCCATCCTCAAGGTGGGACCTGGAGATGCCCTGGAATTACAGCTCATCTTCATACAGAGATGAGTTCCCCTAAAGAAAATGAGGCCCCTGTCCTCCCCAGGCTCCACCCCCAAATCTCCAGGAGTTTCCCAGCCTGGATCTGGCAACCATCCCCTCCCCATCCCTCCCTGGTGACCAGGCGGGACCGGGCAACCCTATGACTGCTATAGTCCAAAAGGGGGAATTTTGTTAACAGTGGAGAGGAGATAGCTGGGTGCATGAACTCCCCAGGGGATAAAACAGTAGCTTTGAAGGTTATTTCCCTTGCTTGGAGTCACAGCCTATAGGTCAGATTCGGGCAGCGAAGGCTATAAGGTCTCGTAAACTAACTGGTTAGATTAATTTTATCTATATATTTACATCATTTATATCCCAACTTCCTCCCCAACATGGACCTAAAGCCGCATCGCTCTCCTCCAATTTTATCCCCACAACAACCCTGTGAAGTAGATTCGGCTGAGACTGGCCCAGCAAGCTTCTAGGGCAGAGCAGGGATTCGAACCTGGATCTCCCAGATCCTAGTATCACAGTCTAACCACTACACCACACACTTAAACGCCTTTATATCAGCCAAAAACATTTGCCCTGTGATAGGTCAGATAACACGTTTATAAAAACAGGGCAACTGTTCTTAACATAAATACTTACAAAGCTGTTAATGGCAGGTGCCATCTAAGAAGAGGCATTTTGCTCTGCCCCAAACACAAGAGAGGAGGCTAGCTACGACCGATGCCTATAGCTACAACCGATGCCTATATCATCAACAACAGCAACAACAAAACGAAGTCACAAAGCATGCTTTTCCTTTCAAAGTTGTTTTTATCGGCATTCAAATGTATGCAGATTTAGCCCACCCATTAATTGATTCGTCAATTAAAACTCACTCAATTAACATTTCTTCAATCAAGTGATTGCCCTGCTGGCATCTCTTTTTTCCTTATGGTTTATGAGACAGGAACTTATCTTCCAGGGAGCAATTGTCACTGATCTCTTAATAATTAAAGGATAAGTGAAAGTGGAAAGAGAAAGGAGGGCAGAACGCTTTAGTGGTCTGGAGGAAATGCACGACTGGGACAGGCAATAGATTTTCCCGGGTGTGGAATGTGGGAGGACAGACATAATGTTGCTCATGGCGTGAACCCTTAACCCACCATACCTAGAGGTGCAGAGAGAGCTCCACGTCCAGACCTCCTACGAATTTTTAAAACTCAGTTATTAGTAGAGCTGCCAACTCTGGGCTAGGAAATTCCTAGAGCTGACTGAAATTGAATCTGACTGAGCTGACTGAAATTGAATCCGACGGAGGTCCTATCAGAGTGGCTCGGAGTTAGGGGTCCCTCTTCCGGCCTTTGGTGCGGCGCCATTGGTGCCAGCGCCAAGGATCAGGAGCTTGGGAGTGCTCCTGGATGCTTCCCTGACAATGGAGGCCCAGGTAGCAGCCACTGCCAAGGCAGCCTTTTACCACCTTCGGCTGATTAGGCATTTGGTCCCCTTCCTCGTATGCAACGATCTGGCATCAGTTATCCATGCTATGGTCACCTCGAGGTTGGACTACTGTAATGCTCTCTACATGGGGCAACTCCGGAAGCTGCAGCTAGTGCAGAATGCTGCTTCCAGGTTGTTGATGGGTCTTCCCATGAGGGAGCACATCCAACCTGTGCTGAAGTCGCTGCACAGGCTGCCAATAGCGTTCCGGATACACATCAAAGTGCTGGTTTTGACCTTTAAAGCCCTTAATGGTCTGGGGCCTGTCTACCTGAGGGACCGCCTTTCCCCGTATGTTCCCCCGAGAGCACTGAGATCCGGGACACAAAACCGCCTGGTCCCCCCTGGTCCTAGGGATGCTAAGTTAACAGCAACAAGAACCAGGGCGTTCTCCCTAACTGCACCGATGTTATGGAACAAGCTCCCAACTGAAATTCAAGCTCTGCGGGATCTTCAACAATTCCGTAGAGTGGTGGTGAAGACCGAGCTGTTCCCACAAGCGTTCTAATAGCCGTGGCCACACTGGCCTTCCACATAAGCACTAGTACTTTATACTGATGGCCGCCAAATCTCAAATCTCAATAGGTTGTATTTACTGTAATGTTTTATGGTTTTATGGTATGGTATTGTATTAGTTGTGATAACTGGTTTTAATTGTATACTGGTATTAATTATTTGTAAGCCGCCATGAGCCGCCTTGGCGGGAGGGCGGGGTAAAAGTTTGATAAATAAATATAAATAGAGATTTGGGGGTACAGCCTGCCAAGGGTGGGGTTTGGGCAAGGAGAGAGGCCTCAGTGGGGGTACAATGTAGGGTTGCCAGCTCCGGGTCGGGAAATACCTGGAGATTTGGGGTGTGGAGCCTGAAGAGGGCAGGTTTTGGGGAAGGGAGGGACTTCCATGGGACATGATGCCATAGAGTCCAACTTCCAAAGCAGGCATTTTCTCCAGGTGAACTGATTTCTGTCACCTGGAAATCGGCTGTAATAGCGGGAGATTCTAGAAGGGAATGAGCACCACTTTAAACGTGCCAAGGCCCATCATGAAAGATCGGGAGGTTCCGAGCCAAGCATCCTCTGATAAAAAGCTATTTCTGAATGGGGGCCCCCTGCAGACCTGAAGGTGATGCCCCCCCCCCAGGCTCCTCTAATGAGGTGGAAGAGAGTCAGGATTGTCTTCCTCCTTTAGGGAAGGGATGCTTTGGGGAAGAAGTACCTGGGAGCCAGGAAACCCTTCAGAGGGTGCCCATGGGCACCACGTTGGAGATCATCATCCTGTTTCCCAGAATGCCCAACCAGCTCTCTCTGAGAAGCTCCCACGATCCCCACCCCCCAGCAACCGCAATTTGGGCACTTTTGCACACAGTAAACAATGGACTTTCAGCCCACTTCTTTTTGTGCCACGTCACACAGTAAAATCCAGTTGCAAATTGCATCGAATGCAGATTGAAAGTGCTTTATTCAGTGTGCGTGGAAGTGCTGTGGCACGCTGCCTCTGTGTGTGGACGTTTCATTGAGTCATCCGGGCAAATCATTGTCCATCGAATTTTCAGAATCTGTTTCATTCCTTTTGAACAAGATGATTCATTGCCTCAGAAGCATCCTTCTCTGGAGACCCCTCTTGAGTTTTCGTGCCTGCCCTCTGTTTGTAGGGCACTGCTGCCTGCCTGCCTGCCTGCCTGCCTGCGTCTCTGTGTGTTTGTGGCTCAGGGGTGGGGTAGAAAGTGATAAATGGGGAGTCCTGCCTTTTGTGTAGGATGAGTGGCTGGGGGCTGAGGATCAGACTTGATGACTCTCTGCTTCTCTTTGTTATCATTAACCTTGGGCAGACGGGAAGAAGGAAGAAACTGATGCAAAATTTCTCTGGTTTCAGACACCAAGGTGAATGCGGCTGCAGAATTCACATTAGGATGCAAACCCAGACTTGCCTGGAAGCAAACTGGCTCCATTCTCAGCTGAGGGGAGGGGGGGGGAGGAGAAAAGAAAGAATCCCGGAATGGATTCCAAGGTTTTTCATTCTCTCTCCAGTGCTTCGGAAGGGCAGCATAGCCCTCGAAACCCTCTGGGCCAGTCTTGTAGTTGCCCTGCGTCTTTGCTTTTGGCACACAAACACACACAGACGCAGAAAGCAGATGCATGTGCTCCGCCTGATGAACTGAAAGGCAGGGAAGGAAGCCTAAAGAAACGTCACTATCCTTTTGCAGAAGAAATGTAATTGTCCTTCTTACATTGTGGGGCTGGGACTGGGGAGACCGGGGTCCAAAGCTGTCCTCAGCAAAGATGCTTCACTGGGTGATCTTGGGCCAGTTGCTTTTCAGCATAATCTTTTAGGGATGCCAGCCTCCAGGTAGGACCTGGGGATCCTGTGGAAGCTCATTTCTAGACTACGGAAATCAGTTCCCCTGGAGGAAATGGATGCTTTGGAGGGTGGACTCTATGGCATTACACCTCACTGAGGTCCCTATCCTCTGCAGGCTCCATCCCCAAATCTCCAGGAGTTTCCCTGCCTGGATCTGGCAACCCTACCCCCCATCCCCCAACAGTGGCCGGGGGGGTGGGATGACGATGACATGACACCTAGCAACTCTAGCTCATGAACCTCACAGGGTTTTTGTGAGAATAGAAGGGAGAAAGGGGAAATGACGTGCAGGTTCAGCCAGTCTGCGGGTGGGCTGAGAAAAAAGGACTGTCAGGAAACTGCGTGTGGATTCTGTGCCAAGCTCCATTTCGACCAAATTTTGACAACTACCCTAACTCAGCACCCCTTCCTTCCTCTCACGTCTCATCTCTCCAAAGCAGGGATGCCAGAGTCCAGGTGGGATCTGGGGATACCCCAGAATTACACCTGATCTCCAGACTACAAAGATCAGTTTGGCATAGGACCCTTACTGAGTTCCCTGTCCTCCCCAGGCTCCACTCCCAAACCTCCAGGAGTTTCCCTACCTGAATCTGGCAAAAAAACCCACACCCCTCCATCCCCTGCCAGGGGCCGGGGAGACCTGGCAACCCAAGCCATCTACCAGCATGATTGCACAGAGAGCACGTGGCTTACGGTGATGTAGATGCATGTCTACATAGCCTCAACTTGGTAGGCCCTTTAAGTCAATGCAATTTTGGCATGCATGTCACACGTAAGCAGAGACTGCACTACCAGCAACCCTCCCGATATGTGTGGGTCACCCATTTGTATGAATAGGGCAATCTATGAATTTTTCAGCTTTGGGGACACCCAGTCAGAAACTCAGATTTGTTGAGGGTATATATTTGCATATCCCGAAGTTGGGAGATACGGCCCGTTGCTCTGTTCACTCATGATGCCTACCATGCATATTGGAGAGGGCATGCGCAGTGTGTTCTCCCCTTACATGCAGTAGGTGTGGCAAGGTTGTAGCAAACGAAGCTGCCTTATACTGAACCAGACCCACTGGTCCACCAAGGACACTACTGTCTACTCAGACTGGGAGCAGTCCTCCAGTAGAGGTCTCTCATATCACCGGCTCTCATCCATTTAACTGGAGACACTGGGAATTCAACTTGGGACTTTCTGCATACCAAGCCGATGCTCTACCCACTGAACCACAGGGGTCATTTCCTGTAGGAGCGCACAGGAGCGGAGCTCCGGCAGTAAAGAGCCCAGTGAGCGGGCACATGCAACAAACCCCACCCCCTGCTCCCAGCAGCCCTCAGTCAGAGCAAGAAGCAGCCAGGTAAGTTGCAGAGCTCCACCTGACCCCCAGCTTCAAAACAATCCAGTGGCACCTTTAAGACCAAGTTTTATTCAGTTACAAGCTTTCCCTCCTCTATGAGGACAGATCTGCACGTCCCCCCCCCCAATAGCTAGCAATCCACAACAGTCCAGTGGAGCCTGTGGATGTTGCCTTCTGACACACTTCCAGTGATGTCAGGGGGTGTGGCCTATGCAAATAAGTTATGCTAATGAGTTATGCTAATGAGCTCCTGCACCTCTTTTTCTACGAAATGACCCCTGGGCTGGACAAACACGTGTCAGGGATGCTCTAGGCTGATCCTGCACTGAGCAGGAGGTTGGACTAGATGGTCTGTAGGACCCCTTCCAACCCTGTCATTTTATGATTCTATGCATTATATTAACACACCCTGTGATACTGATGTCCAGGCCATCATAGAGAACAACACTATCTGTATAACACACAGGGCTTTTTTGGTAGAAAAAGCCCAGCAGGAACTCATTAGTATAATAGGCCACACCCAACACCAGAAACCCATCAGCATATTAGGCCACACCCTGACAGCAGTGCTCATTAGCATATTAGGCCACACCCTGTGCCTTCCCTTGGCTTGCCCAGGCGCCCCGTGGCTGTGAGGAGCCTGGGCAAGCCCCCCCTTGAAGGAAAGGGAAGGCAGTTTAAAGTGACTTCCCTTGGCTTGTCCAGGCAAGCCAGCCCTTAGACAGGCCAGGGAAGGCACGGAGAGGCACTTAAATGCTTCCCTGATCCTTCCAGCCCCCCCCCCCCGGCCTGCCTGTCTCGGAGTCGCTGGGTGGGGGGGTCAGTCTCCAGGCCTTCCCTCTGTAGCCACGCATGCGCAGAGGTTTTGGCTGTAGGCGAGGGGATGACCAACTCAGAAGCCAGCCGGAACTCCGTTCCTGTGCGTTCCTGCCCAAAAATAGCCCTGCTAATGCCACGAAACTCAGAGGACAGCCTTGAGCCTCGATAATACACGAACTCACAAAGCTGCCTTCTGCTGAGTCAGTCCATTGGTCTGTCAAGGTCGGTGTTGTCTACTCTGGCAGCAGCTCTCCAGAGGAGGTCTTTCCGATCACCTGCTCCATGATCTTTGTCACTGGAGATGCCCGGAACTGAACCTGGAAACTTCTGCACACAAAGCAGATGCTCTGCCACAAAGCCAGCGTGGTGTAGTGGTTAAGAGTGTCAAACTAGTATCTGGGAGACCCAGGTTCAAATCCCCACTTGGGCCATGGAAGCTCGCTGGATGACCTTGGGCGCCAGTCAGAGTCTCTCAGCCTAGCCTTCCTCACAGGGTTGTTGTGAGGACAAAATGGAGGAGAGGAGAATGATGTAAGCCAGTTTGGGCTTCAATGGGGGAACAGGCAGGGTACACATGAATTGAATAAATAAAATAAATAAATGTCAAGGCCCCACCCCTAAGGGGTTAGAATGGTGGCCTTCTTTACAAGGTCGTTTTAGGGGGGACTGTAATAATGCCAGAGAAGCACTTAGAATAAGCATTTCATAAACCACTATTAAGAAGGAGCACTACTGGGAAATGCCAGGTGGGAATATTCTTTGTTTGTATCAAATCTGTGATGCTCCATTAGCCATATTTATGCCCAGTGAGCTCAGGCGCCCGTAAGCAGAGTGGTAAGCACGTACAAACAAAAGTCTGCCTATGTGACAAGACTCCAGGTTCACTCCCGGGCTTCTCTACTTTAAAAAGATCTCCGGCCTCTCTCTTAAGCCGTGGAAGGCGGTGGCTGCTGCTAATGGGCCCAGCGGACTGACTCAGTCCAAGAGAATTTCACATGTCATGAACTTTCATGCGCCTTCCTTCCTCTGCTGCTCTCCGAAATGGTAAATCCAGGCCTGCGCCGGGGTTAAAAAAGTAAGGTTCAACTGCAAGTCAGCGCTTGTCAGGGCAGGATGTCCTTGAGTCCCGGCCGTGCCTCGGAGGGAGTCTCTTGATCCAGCGGGCCCCCGTTGATTATTATTCTGAAAGCAGCTCCAAAGAGCCGGGAGACAGGGCCAGGGGAGTGCAGGGGAAGCGGCCAACTCAGCTTTATCTCCTCCAGATTTTTCTTTCTCCCTCTCCTGGATTCCCCCCCCCCCACACCCCTTTCTCCTTTTTAGATCTTGCACATGAAGATGAAATTACCAGGTCAGAATGAATGGAAGCAGCTTTTGTGTGTGTGCGTGCGTGCCTGCGCACTCGGCGTGGAGGGAGAATACAACAAAGCAGGGGAGATTTATGGGGGGAATCTCTCAGGATGCCAGTGCTTGGGAGCAAAACATCCCTGCTCTCCTGCAGTGTTGGCGCAGGCGACTCTGCGGAGCCAGGGGGCTGAGGTGGAGGAGCGGGGGACGACCAGGCAGGCCAGGAATGTGCCTTTGTCCTGTTTAATTTATGGGCTGCTTGGATTAGATTACAGCAGGAGGTGCGGGGAGCATGCAGAAGAATGTGGGGTGAGAATGTGTGCGCATGGGAGAGGGGGTGTAAATTGGGGTGTGGGCGTGGGTATGTTTGTGTCTGAATATATGTTTTGGGGAAGTAATCGCCTTTTTCTGTGCACTAAGCATCTTTCCCCGCACCTGTATATATAAATACAGTTGCCATGTGAATTTCTAAGGAAGAGAGATAGGAGCCCAAACAGTTTTACAGAACCAGTGGTTAATTGCCAAAGAGATAGGGAGAAATTTCAGTGGTGGTTAGCCACCATAGCTAAATGAAACCTCCATGTATAGAGGCAATGTACCTCTGAATCTCACTAGATGGGGAGAAATAATTTCTGGCGTGTAAGGGGCAGATGGTCCTTAGTAATGGAAGGGGAATGCTCTCTGCACATGCTGAGAAATCATTTCTTCCCCTTTTATTTGCATTTCAGGACCGATCTCTGGCAGCTTCCTCTGCCAAAGCTTCAAGTTCAGTTCTTGACTCCTACTTTGCCTTCTTTTTTTCAGAAGTGGCATTCTATCCGCTGCTTATCCTGCCAGTGCAGCTGGTTGAAGCATTATCTTCTGAACAAATGGTACTTGAAAGTAATGTGTCCACTGCTTCATATGTCTATGGGCTCAACTAGATACATGTGACACTAGTCAGGTCAAATGTCCCCCCGCCCAATCTGACTGGTGTCACATGTAACGTTGGGGAACTAAAGTTTCCAAGTACTGTAGGGCCAGATTCCGCTTGTGAGTGCAACACAGTGGGAGGAGGGACTTCAGCCTTCCCTCCTGTGCTGTTTTCCCAAGCCAAAATATCCCAGCTGGGGCCATTTGCCCTGCTGTGGGGTACTATGTGTTGCAGTCAGCACACATGGAGCTCCACAGCAGGGCAAACAGGGCCGCCCGGCACTGTTTTGGCTCAGGAAAATGGTGTGGAAGGGAAGGCGGAAGCCCCTCCTCCCCCCATGCCATGCTTCTGAACTAAATCCAGCTCCCCAGAGTGTTAGTTCCCCATTGTTAAGTGCAACGCAAGCTAGATCTGACCTGTCTCCCATTACACACATTGCCTAGTTGAGCCTTAAGTGTGCTTTTCATCCCTCCAACAAATTTAAGAGAGCCAGGGGTGTGTAATGGTTATGAGACAGATGTGAGCCAGGAAGCCCCTGATTCAAATATGACATTTGGCAGGAGCTCATAGAGTGGCCTGAAGAACCCCCATCTACAATGAGGGGATAATTAGCCTAGCTGAGAGATATTGTTTACATGCTTGGAATAGGTTGAAGATAGATTAGCAAAGATTTGTTAGCTGTCCTTCATATTTTGGACTGGTTTTTGTTGTTGTTGTTGGTATGTATGCACATTTTCGAAGCTGCGGTGGCTCAAGTGGTTAAGATGCTGAACTGCAGGCTGTGGAAGGTCAGTAGTTCAGCAGTTCAAGACCCGGGTGCCGCAAGACGGAGTGAGCTCCCGTCTCTAGTTCCAGCTCCTGCCAACCTAGCAGTTCGAAAGCAAGAAATTGCAAGTAGATAAATAGGTACCACTTCGGTGGGAAGGTAACAGTGTTCCGTGCGCCTTGGTGTTTAGTCATGCCGGCCACATGACCATGGAAACGTCTTCAGACAGCGCTGTCTCTTCGGCTTTGAAACGGAGATGAGCACTGCAACCCTAGAGTCGGATTCGACTGGCTTTCAAGCAAGGGAACCTTTACCTTTACCTATGCACATTTTAATAGGGACAACAGGGTCAAGGAAAGAGTGTCCAGGGAGAATGAAATGCTTGCTCATTGGTTTACATAATTCCCATTTGGGCAAATTGATTGAGAGGGCGGCGACACAGCTGCAGGGCTTTCTGGATGACGCTTCTGTCCTTGATCCATTCCAGTCCGGCTTTCACCGGGTCCACGGGACAGAGACAGTACTGGTTGCCCTTACTGACGACCTCCAGAGGCATCTGGATCGAGGCAGTGTGGCGGCACTGTTGTTGTTAGATCTGTCGGCCGCGTTCGATACCGTCGACCATCAGCTGCTGACCCACCGCCTCACTGACGTGAGGATACAGGGGCTTGCCCTTCGATGGCTTGTCTCTTTTCTCCAAGGTCGGGGACAGAGGGTGGCGCTAGAGGAACAGCAGTCCCGGAGGTACCCGCTCGAATGCGGTGTGCCTCAGGGGGCAGTGCTTTCCCCGATGTTGTTTAACATCTACATGTGCCCCCTTGCCCAGATTGCCCGGAGGCATGGGCTGGGGTGTCATCAATATGCGGATGACACCCAGCTCTATCTGATGTTGGGCGGCCAGTCAGACTCCGACCCAGAAGATCTGAACCGGGCTTTACATGTTGTGGCTGGGTGGCTCAAGCTGAGCCGGTTGAAACTAAACCCAGTGAAGACAGAGGTCCTGTGCTTGAGTCGGGTCGGTTTGGGGTTGGGGATCCCTCTCCCGACCTTCGATGGGGTGCCGCTGGTGCCAGCATCGGAGGTTAGGAGTTTGGGAGTGCTCCTGGATCCCTCCTTAACTATGGAGGGCCAGGTGGCAGCCACTGCCAAGTCAGCCTTTTACCATCTCAGACTGGCGCGGCAGTTGGTTCCCTACCTCGACTGCGATGACCTGGCTACAGTGATCCATGCGACGGTCGCCTCGAGGTTAGACTACTGTAATGTTCTCTACATGGGGCTGCCTTTGTCGCAGATCTGGAAGCTGCAGCTTGTACAGAATGTGGTGGCCAGGCTGTTGATGGATGCACATCCGGCCTGGGCGGAAAGCACTGCACTGGCTGCCAATAGCATACCGGATCCATTTCAGAGTGCTGGTGCTTACCTTTAAAGCCCTATATGGCCAGGGTCCGACATACTTGAGGGATCACCTTTCCCCACATAGACCCCTAAGAGCACTTTGGTCTGGGACACAACATCGCCTGGTATTTCCAGGCCCCAGGGAGGCAAGGCTTGCTGTGACGAGGGCCAGGTCCTTCTCAGTGGCGGCTCCTACCTGGTGGAATGAGCTCCTGGAGGAGATCAGGGCCCTGCGGGACCTAGTACATTTCCACAGGGCCTGCAAGACAGAGCTCTTCCGCCAGGCTTCTATGTAGGAGCCGCCACTACCACTGCCACTACCACCACTACCAACGGCGTTGGCAACAAATGGAGCAAGGAGACGGCCCTATGGAAGATCTGGCCACAATACAGTGCTGCGTTGGTACTGCTGGACTGGACAGTTTAACATATACTGGACACTACCCACCTCCATGAATAACCATCTACCTCTAATGAATGACCATCTTGTTTAAATTTGAGCACTTTATTTGTATTATTCGTTGGTTTTTACTGTTTTTATCCTTTTTTTCTGTATGGGCATATCTTGCCCTCTTGTAAGCTGCCCTGAGCCCATTCGTGGGGAGGGCGGGGTATAAATACAAAAATAAATAAATAGATTTTAAAAATCCCTTGCGTGCCTCCCTTGGCTCTTTTTTGTAGAATATGTACTTAAGTATATTTCTATCTGACTTTTTTTCTTTGCATGGGGCTCCCAGTGGGCTTTGACCATCGGATCCACTGACTGGATCCACCCCTCCTCCAGAAGCTCTGCAGCATCAGGTGCTCCCAGAGGTTCACAGTGTCACACCCATCCCTTCTCTTGCCTCTGATGGGTTTAACAGGCAGGTGATGGTGCGTGACATCAGAGGACATGTGGATGAATGAGCCCTTGAAAAAGTGATGGATGTTTTCAGGCTGGATAGAAGAGTCGCTAGGCAGAAGGATAGCTCAGACAAGGAAACGTTCCATGGCTTGATTCCTTGATACTGAGTGTGGTCCGCTGCTGATCTGGAGGAACCATTTCAAGTTAAAGGGCTGGGCTACCCATTTGTACCACTGACCCCAACCTATTCAAGACATGTTCCATTGAGGGTTGATCTGAAAGCACTTATTGCTTTTTGCAAACATTTTAGCGGTGTACTCTAATCTTTTTGTTTTTGGTGATTTTTTAAATTCACTCCTTATTTGTTTAAATTGCCTTTGCTTGCCCTCACTGATTCTTTATGCCAGTGATCCCCAACACGGTCCCCTCTGATACATTTCCTGTGTCTGCTTGCTTCAAAAGGCTTGGCAATAAAATTATCGAAGAGTCTTAAGTGGAATGAGGGGGAATACAGGGAGCTTCTGGCTGTTCCCTACCAGCCGACTGACTAGCAAAGCTCTGAGCTCATCCTAGGAAGGGAAGATCACAGCCGTGTGCCCTTGGCTGAGCCATGGACAGAGTCGTGTGTCTCTGAGCTTGGCGACTTCTTCCTGCAGCCATCCTCTTTGAGTGATTTACAGGGAAAGGGGTGGGGAGGAGAAATTAGCCCGAGTACTTAGAAGGGGGAGATTTTGGTAGACAGAGTCTGTGGTCAGATGTGCCTTTAGATCCAACTTGGAAGCCGATGCCAGACAAATCTAAAGGGCACGATCAGACATCGACATCTGTGAAAGGTTCCGCAGTCGTCAGCACCCTGTCCTAGTCCACCCCTGAAATGGAGTAAAAAGACACTCCAGTCCTAATGCTTGCCAATGGGCCACGTACGGAGTTTCCCCAGTCTGATCACTCAAGTGTGCTCTCAGGTTGTCAGGATAGTTTACTCATTCCATCCCGACTGGGCGCTATTTCCCCCCCTCACTTAGCAATATGCGCATAACCACATAATCATCCCCATCTGTAGGCCAGCTTTGAAAGTAAGCAGGAAAGGGAGTGATCTGTCTGTGCTGTCTGATCCCACAGCGATGGGCTGATCCCTCAGCGAAACGGAATATACTTGGATGTCTGATCGAGCGGCTCCGTTCCAAAAATCAACGGATGAAATAGGAGCACTTCCCGACCACGCCAAATGGCATGTCTGACCGCAACCAGAGTGGGATTTCCAAATTGTTTCTCTCATGGTTCCTCGTGGACGATCCAGTTTTCAGTCATCTAGTAACAGTGAAGCTGATAATCATGATTATTATTCTGTGATGCCACACTGGCAATATTCAAACCGTCTGCCTTTAGGGAACCCCTTTTTGCAAGTTGCAAAGAATTCTGGGAAGTGCTGTAGGGTTGTCAACTCCAGTCTGGGAAATGCCGGGATATTTGGGGGGCAGTGCCTGGAGAGGGCAGAGTTTAGTGAAAGGTGGGAAATCAGTGGGTGTGTGATGCCATAGAGTCCTCCCTCTGAAGCTGCCATTTCCTCCAGAGGAACTAAAGTCTGGAGATCAGCTGTAATTCTATTTTTTTCCTTATAAACTTTTAATTAAGATTTTCATATATAAAAGTAAAATTGAGGGGAATATACAGAAAGGGGGGGAAGGGAAGCAAACGAAAAGGATCAGAGGAACATATCCTTTAAGAACTTACAAAATGTCCTCCATGAGCCGAATATAATCACTTAAATCTAAAATTTAAACATAACCACATATTCTAATATCATAAGCAATATACCAAATCACATATTCTTTCCTATTATTTAAAATTCTCCTTACTCATCAAATCCGCAAATTGTCAAATGATTTTTTTTTCATTTCCATGCAGAAAGTCAATAAGGGGCTTCCAACTAGCAATAAAAGTAGCTAATGTTTTCCCTTAATCAAAGAAGTAAGTTTAGCCATTTCTGCAAATTCCATCCTCTTTAACCACCATTCTTCTACTGTGGGTTTTTTTTGAGTAGATTTCCAGTTCTGTGCATAAAGTAACCTCGCTGCTGTAACCTCGCATATACAAAGAGATCAGTTGTAATTCTAGAGGAACTTCAAGCCCCACCTGGAGGTTGGTAACCCTGGCTGTAGGTAACAGACTCCTTTCCCGTGGTGTGCTGAGACAGGCCTCCTTGGCCCTTGCCATCAAATGCTTTGAACTGTAAATGCACCCGACACATCACAGAAGAAGAATAGTAAACAATAGGCTGTCTTTCAAGAAAATTTGTCTGCCCATTACTGATCTTCTCCTTGGCAAACCCCTTGGCAAGCTTCTGAAGAATTCCAGGATTCCTTGGAACACACTTTGAAAAATCACAGTACTATATTATGAAAATATTTTACTACGAGTAGTATACTACAGGTCGTAACAATCCTAGCATCAGTACAACGGCTAGTACTAGCAGCGGCCGTAGCAGCAGGACCCATACATAAATAATATGATAAGTGGATGATAAACAGCCCATCTCCCAAAACACAATAGCCCACAAAGAAAAATAAATAAATACAATAAAATAAAATACAATATAATAATAAAAAAGCAACATGTTTGAGAGCCCAATCAATTCCGCTGGAGCAAATTGACCCCCGAAAGGGCTGGCGAACGGTGCCCACTAGATTTAGTTAGTGTTTAGAGTCTCAGATGAATAGCGGCCACAGCCAGAAAGCCTAACATAAAAGCGGGATTACTTTGATAGAGTATTGATTTTCCTCCATGTGCCCATAAACCAGCTGCACATTGGATGTCGGGGAGCAGGGAGAATATCTATATATATAAAAACTAATTCGGAGACCAGAGCCGTGGGCAGCGGTGTAGATCTCCCTGCTGCTGCCCAGCCAAGGAGGTTGTCTGGGAGAAACAGGAGGATGGGAATGAAACACCTTATTGAGGACATGGCGTGTACGCTCACCAGCATCCTCTGGAGTTCCCTTCTTTTGTGCTATTCCGAGCTATATTTAAGAGACCTAACAATCTCTCATTACAGAAGAGCATTTATGGTTGCTCAGTTAAATTCTTTAACCTCAGGCGTACTGGAAGGCCAATTCACAGGCATGGCGTATTTGGACAGAGTTTGTAAATGTGGAACTGGTCAGCTTGAGTCCTTAGAATATATTTTATTGGAGGGCAAAATCTGGTCTGATCTGAGAGACAGGTATTTGTCTTCCCCTCTTAATAGGTTATTTGAACTTACCATCTCAAAAACAAGTCCAATTTTTCCTTGTAGATGAGGATCGGCAAACTATCTTAAAGGTAAAGGTTTCCTTTGCTCAAAAGCCAGTCAAGACTCTAGGGGATGGTGCTCATCTCCATTTCCAAGCCAAAGAGCCAGCGCTGTCCAAAGACTTCTCTGTGGTCATGTGGCCGGCATGACTAAATGCCAAGGTGCACAAAACGCTGTTACCTTCCCACCGAAGCGGAACCTATTTATCTACTTGCAATTTCTTGCTTTCGAACTGGTAGGTTGGCAGGAGCTGGGGCCAGAGATGGGAACTCACTCCGTCATGCAGCACTAGGGTCTCGAACTGCTGAGCTGCCGACCTTCCATATTCTTCAACTCAACGTCTTAACCTCTGAGCAGTCGCTAAATATTTAGCTGCAGTGATTGCCTGTGAGAGGGCTGGATTTCGATCTGTTCAAGATCTTTGAGTCAGAAGAACAGTAAGAGAAGAAGGACTATATCCTATAAAATGAAAGGGTCTGAAAAGAGGGTTCTGCCTGATCCTTATATTTTGGCCAATCAGTGTGGTGTGAGATAGAGCACATGCCACAGTACACCATTAGTTCTTGTGGTACCACACAAATGCCATGATCTGCTCTAGGGTGCTGTGCGTATACATCAACATCAGTTGACATGACAACAGCTGCCATCACCTGCCAGGTGCTACAGATGTTGTGAGCAAGGCATTACTGCCTAGAGGAGCAAAATCTAGCCATCTTGCCTCCAGATCATTGGATCTTACCTGCTTTGAGAGCCAGTGTGGTATAGCCAGGAAGCTAGGGTTGCCAGCCTCCAGGTGGCACCTCGAGATCTCCCACTTCACAGTTGACCTCCAGACAACCAAGATCAGTTCCCATGGAGAACATGGCTGCTTTGGAGGGTGGACTCCGTGGCACTGGACCCTTCTAAGGTCCCTCCCCTTCCCAAACCCTGCCCTCTACAGGCTCCACCTCCAAAATCTCCAGGTATTTACCAATCCAGAGTTGGCAACCCTATCACTGGGTGATTTCGGGCCAGTCCCTGTTTCCTGACCTAAGCCAAGGAAGTGTGGACTACAAGTTGGATAAAACTTACCATGGAGAAGGTCTCAAGACCAATCTCCAGCTAAAGGTATCATGGGTAAGAAAGACCTTTGCCTGAGATCTTGGAGGGTAAAGGAAATAATGCTAGTCTACGTGGACTAATCTGATGACAGCTCAATAGGAATGATATCCTAAAGCCTTCCAAAACACCACAGCACTAAGTAAATAGTTACCAATGGGCTTAGTGGTGACCATGATTGTTCTTGTTGTTAGCCATTCAGTTGTGTTCACCGCTTGGCGATTCTATGGGCCAGCTCTCTCCACATTTCTGAACTTGTACTGTTTCTTTGAGTTGTTCCATGCTCAGGCTGGTGTCAACTTTTATGGTGTCTAGCCACCATGTTCTTTGGTGGCCAGGTTTCCTCTTGCCACTAACCAATCCAAGCATAATTTTTTTTCCTAGTGAGTTCTTCCACATGACACGCCCGAAATAAGCCAGTCGCAGTTTTGTGATTTTTTTTCCTTACAGTGGCATGTCTTGTTTTATGCACTGTAATACATGCTTGTTTGTCACCTTTGCTGTCCAAGGAATGTGCAGCACCACAGTTCAAATGAGTCGATTTTCCTCCTGTCTTGCTTCTTCATGGTCCAACTTTCTCAGCCATGGGTTGCTATGGGGAATACAATAGCACAGACGAACCTGCATTTAGTTGCTAGGCTGATGTCCTTGCTCTTCCATATTCGATTCATGCTCATCATTGCTGTGTGACCCAGCAACGTTTTATTTCTGGACTGCATTGGCTGTTTTGGTTGATCTGGGATCCTAAGAAAGTGAATTCTTCCACACACTTGATCTCTTCATCGTCAACTGTTATTTTGATGTTTCTATTCTTCTCGGTGGTGATGAACTTAGTCTTTTTGATTAGGGGAAGCCAATGTCCTTCTGGCATCAGAACCTGCATAGTAGATACAAACACCCAATAAATCAAATGCCGATTCTGCTTTCAGTCTTGCCCCTTTCCCTTTATGCTTCAGGTAGACTTCCTACCCTAATAAATGTTTTAAAACTGCCCCATGAATGTTATTTAAATGTTAATTTGTTAGGTTTTAAAGAAATGCTACAAATTAAAAAAAAAACCAAGTTCTGTGCTGGCCCAGGGATGGTTGGAGGATAGTAGGAGAGAGGCCCATAGCCAGAATTTTTTTGTTAGGGAAGTAAGAAGGGGGCAGTTTAGTACCTAATGCAAAGCTCAATCACCGCACACCAAAACCCCACCCCCAGCTGTAGGTCAGCGAACCTGCCCAATCCAAACTACAGCTTCTCCTCATATAAAATTAATCTATTAAAATATTTTTATTAACCTAATCGATTTACCACCAGTGTTCCCTCTAAGATGAGTTAGTGTGAGCTAGCTCACAGTTTTTTAGCCTCCAGCTCATACTTTTTTGCCTCAGCTCAGGAAGGATGGCTCCCGAGCAAACTAACTTATACAGTCGCTAAATTGCTTGCTCACAACTTAAATACCAGTGGCTCACAAAGTACAATTTTTGCTCACAAGACTCCACAGCTTAGCGGGAGCACAGACTACCACCTAACTATATTTCTTAAACCTTAACACTAGATGTCCTCTTACATTGCCAGTTTACCAAGATCTAACTCTAATTCTTTAACCGTAAAAGAAATGGACTCACCCAAAAGGAGAGGAATGGGTGGAGAACTCAGTGCCACGGCTGTGCACCCACAGCTGGGCCTCCTCAGCTCCCCAAGGCCTTGAGAGTGAGGCCCCGCCCCAGAAGGCAGCCTTCACCGGCACTGGAAGCAGCAGATCTGGAAGGCTCCACTCTGGCGCACCAAAACTGCAGGAGATCCAACAGAAGCCACAGCAGAGCAAAACTGCACCAGCCAAGAAAAAAGCCTGCGGGAACCAACTACCAACCATCTGCTGCAATCAAGCACTGAGGAGCCAGAGGGAGCAGCTGACCAATAAGGAGGAGCTAAACCAACGCACCAATCCCAGGGGTCCGGAAAAACCAAAGGAAAGCCAAGCTGATGAGTCAAAGAGTCAAGCCCTGCCACAGAAGCCACGCCGCCAGTTTGAGCTTCCTGCGCTCAACCAGGCTGGCCTCCAGATGACGTGGGCTGGCCACGATGGTGGCCTGAGGCTCCCACCATTCCGACCATTGGGTGACGACTAGGCGGGACTGACCCCTCCTGCTCCAGCTGATTGGAGAGGGGGTAGGGCAAATTGAGGAGGTGCGTTGTCCTTGTGGCTATGGGCCTGTGAAGACTGTTTGGCGACATCACAGACTTTAGTCAATCAGTGCTGTCCATCACCAGCTTCTGTTGCAAGCACGCAGAGCTGGTACCATGGAGCTTGACTCTGGAGAGCAAAAGTACTTTGGGGTTCAATGCAGTGCAGATGCTTCCAAAATAGGCATCTTTGCTGTAAAAATGTTACTTCTGTCTTCTGTTGTAAAAAAATGTTACTTCTGTCTTTAGTCTTTATATGCATAACTTTATGTGTAACTCTCCTTGGGATTGCACTAATGTTGCCAGCTCTGGCTTGGGAAATATCTGGAGATTTGGAGTGGGGCCTGGAGATGACAGAGTTTAGGGATGAGAGAGAGTTTGATGAAGACATGATGCTATAGATCCACGGATTTTTCGTGTCAGTACTCACCTCTACTGAATACCACCACCTTTTTTGTGGCTCTACTGAGTCCTTAGGGGGGAACTGATGGAAATCGGAGTGAACCGATGTATGAGGACTGGCACCCTTTTAGAAAACAAAAGGTACTGCATAGACCCCACCCCGTAAACCTGTTATTTCTTCCAGAGGGACTGATCTCTATAGTCTGGAGATCAATTGCAATACCAGGAGAATTCCAAGCCCCAAGCTGAGGTTGCCAACCTAAGACTGCACTGCAAACGGAGTACACCTATTTATCCTTGTGCTGTAAATATCTTGTTAATTTTTCTCTGCTGTTTTTGAAGTGGGGTGCTGTTTCTGGCTTTGTAGATTCCCAGCTGCCTCTCAATCCTAATTCACAGTCTCTCCCCTAATTGGGGCGATGGCACAGTGGAGGCCAGTGGGTAGAAAGGTGGGGCAGGTGTCAGGGTCCTGAGGTCAAAAGGTGACCTTCTGAAAAGGCCTCAGGAGACTGAACAGACCTTTCCAACAGTAGTGTCACTAACATGCACTCTGTGCTTTCTCCAGAGTAAAATATAAGCCTTGCTTTTAACAGTCCTGCAGTCCACCTAAGGAGGGTAACAAAAATCAGGATAACCATCTTGCAGTATTCACAGTAAGGCGATTTCAAACATATTTTCAGTACTTATCCCCCCCCCTCCGATTAATGCTGAGTCCTGAGTCCTGATCTTCTGCAGGGTTGCCAACCTCGGGGTCTTGACAGGAGAGCCTTGCGTGTGTGGGGAAGGTGTAAAGGGCAACACAGGCAATAAAAAAATTAATGAATTGGAAATAAATGGGACCAGGACCTTGGAATCATTTTCAGGGGCAGCACTCTGGCTTCTGACATAGGAAGCAGTGATAAAGTGGAGAGTGCATTTGTTCATATGCGAAGCACCTTTCTTTTATTCATGGCTAGCAGCAACCAGCCTTGGTATCTAGAGGAGGAAGAAGAAGGAGAAGGAGGAGGAGAAGAAGTGTTTGGATTTATACCCCACCGTTCACTCAGGGTCTCAGAGCGGCTTACAAACTCCTTTCCCTTCCCCTCCCCACAACAGACACCCTGTGAGGCAGGTGAGGCGGAGGGAGCTCTTTCGAGAATTGCTCTTTCAAGAACAGCTCTGACAGAACTATGGCTTGCTCAAGGTCACCCAGCAGCTGCAAGTGGAGGCGTGGGGAATCAAACCTGGTTCTCCCAGATTAGAGTCTGCGCACTTAACCCCTACACCAAACTGGCTAAGGATAAAGTCTTCCAAGGCAGACAGAAGGTCCAGAGCCATGCACATTTTGTCGTTTGGTATCAGTCTCAAAATGAAGTTTCTGGAGAATCTTTCTTTCTTTCTTTCTTTCTTTCTTTCTTTCTTTCTTTCTTTCTTTCTTTCTTTCTTTCTTTCTTTCTTTCTTTCTTTCTTTCTTTCTTTCTTTCTCTCTCTCTCTCTCTCTCTCTCTCTCTCTCTCTCTCTCTCTCTCTCTCTCTCTCTATCTATCTATCTATCTATCTATCTATCTATCTATCTCCCCCTCCCTCCCTCCCTCCCTAAAAAAAGAAAAGAACAAGTTTCTAGTCCTTTTGGCTGGGAACACAGGCTTGAGATTGCAGTGACAATGCAACTTTTTGAAACAGAAGTGAATTTTATGACTGACCATGATTCTTAGTGCTTTGCGCTTAGCAGAAGCAGTACAAATTCTTGCAAACTAAGCAAACCCAGGCATAAATTTATACCAGCCATTTGACCCCCAGAGAACCAGTTGTGTTGGTGCCGTTATTATAGTGAGATCGTAATTTGCAATCTTTCTTTGTATAATTTCTTTGGAGGCTTTTACTAGTTGGCATATTTTTTTCTGGCCTCGCTAATTATGAAAAGGAGTTACGCAGGGTAGTAAAACCTGATTCCCAATCACTAGAAATTTTAATCAGCCGCCGCTCTACCCTCAGATTTAATCAGGCATTATAAATACTTTGGAACCATATCGTGCATTCATAAGGACTAGAAACATTATTTCTATTTCTTTTTCTTTTACATGAAAAGCTGAGATTCTCACAATGCTGAATTCTGCCCTATTTCTGTGTCTGGTGCCTTCCCTCTGCTTTTGCTAGGTCCCACCATATGTACATATCCCCTTATGTTCTGTTAAAGGCATCACGGCCTTTCTGGATGATACCTTCTGCCATGCATGCACACTCCAAACAGGCACATACTTTCAGCCATTTCAAAGTTGTCACATGAAATCATTCCTTGAGGAAGCCATCCTGTTAGGAATCACATTGCCCAGTTCTTCCTATGCAACGTCTTGCTGTTATGATACTGCAGCCGTGCCCCATCAGCTTCCGTGCTGGTTGCATTTGGAATATGATTATTATTTTATTTCATTTTATTTATTTATTAATCACATTTATACCCCACCCTCCCCGCAATGCAGGCTCAGGGCGGCTCACAGTCAGTACATAAAATACAGTTGAAACCACATGAAGCCATATAAAACAATTCCATTATTAATACAGTTTCATAAAGTGCTGAAGATAGTTACTCAAGATGGCTTATTTCAATGTACTCTCTAAAAATCCTTCTGCTCAAGATCATCCTGCGGCTCAGGCTGGATGTTAAAACCATGAGCCAGGGCTCTATAATGGTGGTGGCACCCTAGCTGAAAGCCTGGCGGAAGAGCTCCATCTTGCAGGCCCTGCGGAACTGCAGAAGGTTCCGCAGGGCCCTGATCTCCTCCAGGAGCTTGTTCCACCAGGATGGGGCCACCACCAAGAAAGCCCTGGCCCTGGTAGTTGCAAGCCTGGCCACTTTGGGGCCAGGGAGGGTCAATCGATTTTGAGACCCTGACCAAGGAGCTCTCTGGGGTATATATGGGGAAAGGTGGTCCCGCAGGTATGCTGGACCCTGGCCATATAGGGCTTTAAAGGTAAGAACCAGCACCTTGAAGCAGATTCGGTATGCTATTGGCAGCCAGTGCAGTTGCCACAGCACAAGCTGGATGTGCTCCCACTTGGGGAGACCCATCAAAAGCCTGGCTGCAGCATTTGGCACTAGCTGCAGCTTCCGGATCTGCGACAAGGGCAGCCCCATGTAGAGAGCGTTACAGTAGTCTAGACTCAAGGTGACCATAGCATGGATCACTGTTGCTAGGTTGGCGCGGTCGAGGAAGGGAACCAACTGCCTGATCCGCCGAAGATGGTAAAAGGCCGAACTGGCAGTGGCCGCTACCTTGGCCTCCATCATTAGGGAGGCATCCAGGAGCACTCCCAAACTCCTAACCTCCAGCGCTGGCACCAATGGCGCCCTGTCGAAGGTCAGGAGTGGGAACCCCACCCCCGAACCGCCCCGACTCAAGCACTGGACCGCCGTCTTTGTTGGGTTCAGTTTCAGCCAACTCAGCCTCATCCAACCAGCCACGGCTTGCAAAGCCTGGTCCAGGTCTTCCAGTCTGGAGTCGGACCGGCCGCCCAACATCAGATGGAGCTGGGTGTCATCAACATACTGGTGACATCCCAGCCCATGCCTCCGGGCAATCTGGGCAAGGAGGCACATATAGATGTTAAATAACATTGGGGAACACACTGCCCCTTGAGGCACTCCACAGTCAAGTGGATGCCTCTTGGACTGCTGTTCCCCTAGCGCCTAGTTTCCTTTTCATAAAATAAATACAAAATCTGGTATCTGGGCAGGGCTTGGGTCCAGGGGCAAAGCCTGCTGGGTCTGTGGCGCCAGGTTTCTTACCAGTTACATTTCATTAAATTACGAGTCCAGGGGCACCTTTAAGACCAACAAAGTTTTATTCAAGGTATAAGCTTTTGTGTGCATGCCCCACTTCTTCAGATACAGTGAAATGGAAGTTACCAGTCCATACATATAGGTAGAGGGTGAGCAGCAAATTAGCATATAGCATAATAAAGGTGTTTAACAGATGCAGGGACCAAACTGGAATAACAAGCTTAGTTTATATGGTCCCCATTTGTTTGGGTTTAATTCGGGGGGGGGGAGCAGTGAAGGAAATAAATATATCAAAATTGGAGATTGACGGGCAGATGTACCCTTCTTAACTGTGGAACACTGAGAGTAATTAATGGAGACCTTGCTGTCATGTTTGGTTATTGCTTTTGCTGTATGCTAATTTGCTGCTCACCCTCTACTTATATGTATGGACTGGTCACTTCCATTTCCCTGTATCTGAAGAAGCTCATACCTTGAATAAAACTGCATTGGTCTTCAGGGTGCCACTGGACTTGAACTTTGTTTTGCTGCTTCAGACCAACACGGCTACCCACCTGCATCTATTTCATTAAATTGTTCTTTACGTCATTCATTTCAGAAGTACTCCTAGAAAAGAACAGACCCATCATAACTGCAAAAGGCAACATTAGTGCAATGCTTCCTATGGACACTGGACGGTGTCCTGTTGCCCAGCTGGGTGTGGAACCTTCCTTCAATCTGAGGAGCCTTCCTCTAATGAACAGGAGGGCAGGATACAACCCGGTATGTCATAATAAAATGTTGTTAACTTTTGAACACATGTAAGGCATTATTTTCATATATTCTTATGATACCTTCCTTACTTTGGAGCTCTTCAGGTGGTAGCCCTACCCCAGGAACAGCAGGATGAAAAGCTGACCTGCAGGTGGAATCAGATTGTGGATCACAGTGGTTTTGGGTGGGTAGAGGAGGAGAATTCTATGAATTACCGTGCACTGCCAGAAAGACAAATAAGTGGATCAAATCAAGCCTGAACTCTCCCTAGAAGCTAAAATAATAATAATACTTTCCATTTATTAATTGCTTTCCCCAGTGGGCTCAAAGCGATGTACAGTTCCTTATTATAGACAAGGGAGTAACAATGTTTGTAGGGGATAGGGAAGACAACATATATTCATTTTTAATTGCACGCGCCGTCACTGCCCGGTATAGACGTCTTCTGGCTTGGCTCCGTCGTTTTCCGCACCGCTGCGTGTTGGCCAGGCTTCAGGACCCATATGTCAGTCGCCACACTGCCACCGCCTGGCCGGAACATCCATTGCAGGGATTCTTTCATAGCCGAGAAGCTATTTCGACTTCCAAGCCTCGACCAGGAGGTCCGACCGTCAACTAACACCCTCCCACAAGGGAGATTGGCGTGCCCAACCTCTCTAAGGAGTGGTTCCCATTTTATCTACTTGCCAAAGCTTTCGAATCGCTGGATGGACGATGAGCTGGGGACAACAGGCTGGCTGCTCACACCAGCCCGGGGCTTGAACTAACACAGTTCAGATGTTAAGACAGTGAGATATACCCACTGTGCCACCGCTAAACTGAGGCTATTGTACTCTGGTCACCTTATGAGAAGACAAGAGTCACTGGAAAAGACAACAATGCTAGGAAAAGTAAGACAGGAAGAAAAGAGGAAGACCCAGCATGAGATGGATTGACTTAATCAAGGAAGCTACAGCCCTCAGTTTGCAAGACCTGAGACTAGCTGTTAAAGATGGGATGTTTTGGAGGTCAGTTAATTCATAGGGTTGTTATAAGTCAGAAGTGACTTGATGGCACTTAACACACACAAAGAGAGAGCTAGTAGGGTCTGGGGCAGAACTCAGTGCATTGTCCAGTAATGTGTGCCTTAAAATGCTGGGGGTGAGAAAAAGTGACTATGCCTTGTGGCCAGTGTTCCCTAGTCTAAGATGAGTTAGTGTGAGCTAGCTCACAGGTTTCTAGCCTCTGGCTCACACCTTTTTGTCTTAGCTCAGGAAGGAGGGCTCCAGAACAAAACTAATTTATGCAGTAGCCCAATCGCTCGCTCAGAACTTTAACGCCAGTCGCTCACAAAATAGAATTTTTGCTCACATGACACCACAGCTTAGAGGGAGCATTGCTTGTGGCTTTTTCTGATTAGCTGGCAATCAAGCATTGTATCATGGCCATTGTTTTAGTTAGTGCATGTGGTATCACTCACATAATTCCTACCACCACTGCCCGTCCTCTACACTTTTGGAACCTTTCTCAAGGGTTCTTTTTTCTTCTCCAGTCATCTTTTATTTGAGTAAGGGGTGACATACTAAGAATCCAGATTCTCTGCACACATACCTAGCGGCAGCTCCACAACTGGTAATGAAAATTCCATGAAAAATTTGACAGGTGCTGACCCTTTGGTCATAGAGTGGCTAGAGTGGCAGACTAAGTTCTAGGAAACCCAGGTTCGAATCCCCACTCAGCCATGGAAACTTGCTGGATAACATCGGGACAGTCATACACATTCTCAGCTTAACCTACTTCACAGGGTTGTTGTGAGGATAAAATGGAGGAGATGAGAATGGTGTATGCCACTTTGGGTCCCCGTTGGGGAGAAAAGCAGGTTATAAAGGAAGTAATAATTTTTTTTCCAATTGTTTTTCCAATTTTTCAATTTTAGAAAAGCCTGTAGGACTTGGCTTTATAATCCAGCTTTTGGATAACTTCACAATATACTGATCAGGCAAAAGGTTTGTGACACCACATTTTTCTGGAAGAAGTTATTGGTGAGTAGAATTTGACTATGTGAGCGAGTTTTTTGATCCATAATTGTGAGCTGCTCCAAACCTCAGAAGTGCTAGACAGAAATATTATTCACACGCACATACACATCACACACATAAATTCGGGGAGGGGTAATGTGCTGCCCCAGCAGGGTATATAGTAAGTCATAGTAAACAATTTGTATCAGTGCAGGAAAATAAGTCCTTTACCTTTAAAGTAATGCATGATGGGAATTGTAGTTTATTAGCCCCTTAGTTCAGATGTTCTGAGATAGCCTTCCTTGCAGGTTATACATAGGTTCCCTTCCGGTAGCTAACGAGACTGCCAAGCTTCTTTATTTGCTTTTTCCATCCCTTTGTTTGAAATCATTAGAGGTAACGAGATGCACAGGACCATATCTTTTCACAAAGTCATACAGATAGACTCTTATCACTTAAGATGAACTCTGTCATTCATTCAGCAGCTGGATCATAAGTTGATGATCACTTGAGTACATGAGGAGTCAATAAAATGATTTGAGCCCAAGTAGACTGGTGTTGATCACTTACTTGCGGTGGGGCTCAGCTTCCGGCTAGCCTCAGAGCAGGTGTGAAGAGGCATCACATGTGGCTTCCTAGTCCCATCCAACAGACAAGCCTGGGGCCGTGCATCTCGAAGCCTCGAACAAAATTTGAAATCTTCCATCAGCTCTTCCAAAGGAGAGAAAAGGGCTGGATTTGATCTCTTTGCTTCCTCTTCCCCATCCAATAACTGACTGGTTGAATGTCAGCTTCTAGAGAAGGGTTTTGGCTGCTCCAGATGCTCTGAACTGGTGCTTACCTTTTTTTACCATGTGAGGGGTTGTGGAGAGAAAGCATGGATCACACATTCTGGCATCCCACCATTTCCATGGTATTTGAGGGATGCCTTTACTCCCCCAGGGGGTCTACCCCAAAGTGCACATCTCACTCAAAAAGGAGAAGACACAAACATGCTTCTCTTTTTTATCTCCACTGTTCCATGAACTTCCATAAGCTCTCTGTGCATGTACCTAAGAGGCGGAACAAAACAAAAGACCAGAGGTGCCTTAAAGACTAACAACTTTTATTTCTGCATGAGCTCTTGTGAGTGCCATTGGACTTTTGTTTTATTTTGCTATAACATCCAGGAGGAACACACACACATACACACGCACATTGATTTCTGCAATGCAAAAAGGGAAATGTTTTGCCTTTTAGCCACACACACGCATCCATTTTGCAAAGGTCACAGAATGGTGCAGACACAGACGGGAGTTGCGTCATCCTCTTCTTTTTGATTTGGGAGTGTGATGTGACTGCAGTGAGTGAAAAGTTGCCACCCCGCCTGCCTTTTTCTCTCCCACTCCTGCAGAGTAAAGCTTCTACTCCATGCGTTTCACAGGGCGGGACCAGTGGCAGTATAGCATTAAGAATAAAACTGTAGCTTCCCCTGTCAGCTGGAGTCTACTCAGTGAAACCAACAGATCTGAGAATGGCAGGCTTATAGTTCCATGTGGATGAGGTCCCCCATGCACACACTCTCACACACATTTGTGAGGGCTTAATGTGCCAATCTTGAGTGGATTTATAGGCAACTAGTGAGAGCGCAGGAAAATATTATAGCATCAGTGAGATATTGCTGGCTGCTGTGTTGGATGTTGGCACCCATGCTTGCTTTGAAATAGACGGTGGAAAAATCTTGAAGTGCATGTAAAGAGGAGCTTGAAGGATGATTGAGGGCTTGGAAAAGCCAGACGGCAGGCTGGGCCAAAGGATCACAATCGTTTCAGTTTGTCAACAGGGTGACATGATTGTGGTGCATAATTTACCTTTATGGGGAGAATGTTGTGGGTGCCAAAGAGCTTTATAATGGAGCAAAAGCATAAGCTATCGTATCTCCTAGAACCTGGAGTTGAAAGCTGGACAGACCCTGATGACAAAGAAGGCTCCTGTCTCGAGCTAGGAGGAGGTTGATGAAATATCATCACAAGACACCTAGAGCGAAAGTAGATTCTCCAATTCCGTCTTAGATCAAGAATGGCTATACACATTCCGGTTTCGGTTTTCACCATGGCAGCCGCTTTCTTCCGGAGCTCCGGGAGATGGCCACCAGAGCCCGTGGTTGGGAGGAGGCGCGATTGTCTGTGCCACCCCCGGAGCCCTTGCATTGGGCTCCCAGCCATGGGGCGCTAGAGTACCCTTCCTCCGGTGACCTTGCCGGCGAAGGGGGGCTACTCCATGCCCTGAAGGTCCTGCTCCGGAGCGTCCCGAATGGGAACTAGAAATCGCACACCGGAGCAAGCGTTTGGTGGCCAAGCAAATAGAAAACAAAAGCAAACTTATCGTTGAACTGTGAGTTAATGTCTAAGCAAGAAACACCAAAGAATTAGCCAAAAACCTTCCCTTTGAAAGTGAGGGGGGAGGGAACTCTCCCCCGCTAAGAAAAACTAAGCTAACTTTGAGCTACTACGAAAAGGGGGGTGGGCTAATGAAGCAAGACTGACTGAAATAAAGAGCATTTAAGAACTTACCAGGCTGATTTAAGAGTACCAGAGACTGTGATAACTTTTATAAAAAGTAAACAATTCCCAAACATGCCGCCCACAAGGAAAGATGAGAAAGACAAGCAAGTGAAACCTAAGGTTCTTGCAGGAACTGCCAGCCCAGCGAGTTTTGTGCCTAGACAGGACACAACTACAGAGCTGCAAAAGATGCTGACTGAAGCATTGTGCCCTCTGCTGGAACAAGTCACAGCACTGCATCATAAGTTCGATGCACAGCAAACTCAATTAACTGAGATAGTTAAAAAAACAGATAAAACTGAGCAAGAGCTGAAAGAACTGGATGCCAACACCAAGAAGCTTAAAAAACAACTGCAGGTGATGGAGAAAAAGAGACTAACAGAGGCGTTTCATTTGTTACAGCTACAAATAGAAAGAGCAAGCTATGTTCTAAGATTTCAAGGTGTTCTGGAAGAGAAGGGAGAGAATCTGAAGCAGATTATGTGCGAGGCTTTAGGCCCTATGGCAGATATAAAAAGGGACATATTACAAAGTGAAATTGATATGATCTATAGGTCGTATTCAGAATTTACAAGAAAGAATAATCTGCCAGGGGAAGTCATGGTAAGATTCTCCAGAAGATAAGTGAGAGACCAAATTCTCAAAGTGACAAATGGAACTACCTTGAAAATCAAGGACAAAGAAATAAAAGTGTTGAAGGACATTCCGTTTGCACTCACTGGAGAAGACCCTGATGCTGGGAAAGATTGAAGGTCAAAGAAGACGGGGACGGCAAAGGATGAGATGGTTAGACAGTGTCATAGATGCAACGAACATGAAACTGAGCCAACTTCAGAGAACGGCGGAAGACAGGAAGGCCTGGCGGAATCTGGTCCATGGGGTCGCGAAGAGTCGGACTCGACTGTGCGACTGAACAACAACAAAAGTCGTCCAGTAGGAGAAGAAGAAGAGGAGGAAGAATTCAGCACCAAAGAAAGTGAAGAAGAGGGAGCAGTGGCATCTTCAGACAAGAACTCAGACTCTAAACTGGTGGCAGCAGCCCAAAAGACAAGCTACCAGTTGAGAACTAAAAAGTATAAAAGATGAGATCTTATTGCACTCTGAAATCTCTTACAATGTTTTGTTATAATTATTTCTTTTATTGCTCTTTAAGAAGTCAGGTACAGTGCTATTTAGATTTTTACTTTAGTTTAAATAGATTATTAGATGACCACATTCAATGAACTTGAATCGAATGTTGAGTTAAAAGCTAATTTGCTAAGCAGTATGTATAACCACCATCTCTAGGTTTTTAGTGGATTTTCTTTACTTTCTCCTATAGTTTGTAGATCCCCTTCCTAATTTTGTTGTAGTTTATAGAAAATGCAATAAAAAATCCCCTACAAGGGGCGGGAAAAAAAAGAATGGCTATACACAAGGGGACAGACTTAATCCAATTCACATGCCTGAATCACAGTGACGATTATCACATTAACACAGCAGGCTCTTCATATACAGTGTGGTTTATAATGTGTCTTGCCTACCTGTCTTTCAAGGTCGTTGTAAGGATTACTGAGATAATACATGTGAAGTATTTCAACAATTTTGAAGTGCTGTGTGTCTATTACTAGGTGTTTTTTCAAAAACAAACAACCAAAGCTACAGCAGATTCATATTTGTTTATGCATCCTTCTTTCTACCTGCAACAAAAGGAAATAAGGAGCACACTGAAAAACAGTAGCAAAATTGCCCTAGGGTTCAAAGAAAGGTTTGTCGGTGACAGTCTGGACACTAGCCAATAGACACCCACCACACAAGACTTTTTGTCAACACGCTGGTAATTCGCTCCCCCCCCCTCCAATTAACTCATCTTTATTGTTGTGTTGGGCAGGAGAGAAATACAGTTTTGAAACCTGTGTGAGAAAAAGCCACCCAAAGTGATTTGGAGAGGGGAAACAACTGATAGGTTCCCCTTCTCTGGAGCTGCAAATCCATGGGGTGATTAGCCTTTAAAAAAAAAA
>NW_015165385.1:0-14210 GCF_001447785.1 Gekko japonicus
CAGACATGTCTCAATCACCCCTCCCCTAAGACTGTCAGAGGAGGACGACCTTGCAGACAGATTGAGACTATGCCAGCAGGTGCTAAATGAGATCTTGGGAACTACAAGCAGGAAAGGGAGCAGTAGGCAATGCAATAACAGAGCATAGCTATGTACATCAGAGAGCCACAGTGACACACATGGTGACCCAGTGACTTAGGCAAGGGTCCAAGTCTGACACTCGAAAGAGCTCTCTCAGCCTCACCTACCTCACAGGGTGTCTAAGGGACCGCCTTTCCTCATATGTTCCCCCTGTAAACCGCTCTGAGACTCCTTTGGGTAGTGAAGGGCGGGGTATAAATCCAATCTCTTCTTCCTCTTTTTCAGTGCCCAAACAGAGCACGGGGTACCCGAAGGCAGAAGGAGAAAGGGGGTTGCTGTTTCAGCCCCATGCATTTGTTCACTGGAGGGCACACTTCCCAGCAGCCCAGCCACATTGCTGCGGCACTCCTGCACCACCCTTGCCAGTGGCAGAGTAGGTGAGGGGACCCCTGAGGTGGGCTCAGATGTGGGGGCATGCAGCACCACCCTCAGATCCCCCCCATGCCACTTGCTCCAAGTCCACACAGCAGGGAGCTCCTAGACAGAGTCCTGACTGAGTTGTGAAATGTCCTAGCTGAAGTTTTGTAGGGTGGGGGGAGGGCATGATTGAGTGCCGGGGAGGGAGGTGATTGGCCAAGCCTGTGGTTGGCATCCTGAGCTCCTCTGAGCCTCATTGGTGAGGCTGCAGCCTGGGGGGATGACTTGAGTTTTCAGTTCAGTTGGCCCCTATGGGCCACACCATGTTTTTTTTTTTGTTGGTGCAACTTTCTGCCCAGCCTGAAAGGGCTCAGGGAGCCAACTACCCCTCTGGCCACACACCCCAACCCACCCACAACCATGCTCAGTTGCACCAACAGGTGGCCACTGCAGGCCTTGGCTGGCTCCCGAGAGCCACGGTAGCTATCGTAATTTCCCCTTACGCTGACGTATCTCGGACATATGCCAACACAAAGGTCAGTTGGCTCCCTAAGCACTTTCGCCCCACTTAGGATTGTGCTGTTAAAAGTTCTGTTATGGATATAGAATCACAGAGTTGGAAGGGGCCGTACAGACCATCTAGTCCAACCCCCTGCCCAGTGCAGGACCAGCCTAAAGCATCTCTGACAAATATTCGTCCAGCCCCTTCTTGAAAGCTACCAGTGAAGGGGAGCTCACCACCTCCCTAAGCAGCTGATTCCACCTTTGAACCACTCTGACCGAGAAAAAGTTTTTCCTATGATCCAGCCGATACTTTTCTGCATGTAATTTAAACCCATTGCTTCGGGTCCTATCCTCTGCTGCCAACTGGAGCCGCTCCTTGTCCTCCTCCAAATGACAGCCTTTCAGATATTTAAAGAGAGCAGTCATGCCCCCCCTCCTCAGTCTCCTCTTCTCCAAACTAAACATTCCCAGGGCCCTTTGCCTTTCCTCATTAGGGCTCAGTCTCCAGACCCCTGATCATCCTCGTTGCTCTCTTCTGCACCCTCTCGATTTTGTCCACATCCTTTTTGAAGTGAGGTCAAAGGTGCTATATAAATAATATTCAGGGGTAGTGGCCAGCAGCTCGTGGGATTAAGTAAATCATCGCCGGACAGAGCACAGGGGATGTGGAGAAGACAGATGCCACTAGCCTAGCCTTGACTTGGATAGCCCAGGCTAGATTGATCCGGTTGGATCTCATATGTTTGACTGAATCCTACCATTCCACCAAGCAAAGCCTTAAAGCCTTCCTCCAACCAAAAGTGCCTTTCTCTGCCTTAAGTGGCTCTTCCTCCAATGGATCGAGGCAATTTGACAGCCATTCATGTTCAGGCTCTTGGAATTAGATAAGGTTGCCAACGCCAGGTGCTGTGGAGTTCCTGGAGATTTGTGGAAGGGCACGGATATTCAAGGATTTGCTGCCTCTGAATAACGACTGATAGAACCATCCTCTATGACTCCGTTTAATCCCCTTCTGAATCAGTCTAATCCCCTGTCTGTGCCTGTGCCCATCATGATATCCTCCGGCAGCAAATCCCACATTTTAATCATTCATTGAATAAAGAAAGATTCCCTTTTGTCTGTCCTGAATCTACTGCCCGTCGACTTCATTGGAGGACCCTGAGTTCTAGTCTTTCGGGACAGGGAGAAGACGTTCTCTCTTCCACCAGGAAAGAGATCTCGGGTCCATGGGAACACTTTGATGAAAATGTTGGCTCAGTGTGCCGCAGCAGCGAAAAAGGTAAATTCTGTGCCAGGGACAATTAAGAAAGGGACTGAAACCAAATTGGCCTGTTTCAAAATAACCTTGTATAGATCTGTTGTGCAGTCACATCGGAATACTATGTGTTGTTCTGATTGTCCTATCTCGAAGGGTATAATGGAGCTGGAAAAGGTGCCAAAATTTTTTATCAAACAATCACAGAGTGAGAACAACTTCTCTACAAAGAAACGATAAAGGGTTTGAGACTGTTCACTTTAGGGAGGGGGAGTCAACTAGCAGAGACATAATAGAGTTTTATTTTTTATTTTTTTTTTGCAAGGAGTAGAGAAAGAGGGTAGAGAACAATTCCCACCCCTCCTATAACACTGGAACTCGGAACACACCAATAGATAGTCAGGTGGTAGATTCAGAACAGGCAAAGGGAAGGATTTCTTCAGCCAGTGCATCATTAACTTGTAAAACTCGCTTCTGCAGGAGGTGGTGATGACCATTGGCTTGGGTGACTTTAACAGGGGATGTAGACAAATTCCTGGAGGAAAAGTCTGGCCGTCGCTATTAGCTGCGGTGGCTGAGGTGGGCCTCGATCTTGGGAGGCAGTCACATTCTGACTACCAGATGCAGGAGGGCAGCCTCAGGGGAAGGCTTTGGCCTCTGTGCCCCTTCTGATGACCTTCCAGAACATCTGATTGGCCACTGTGGGGAACAGGGTACTACTCTGGGTTTTTATTTTTATTTTTAAATAATTTTTTTAAAAAAAGTAACTTCATCAAAACAGAATCGTAGTGCTGAATACAAACAGATACCAAAGCAAAGATAATTGACATACACACAAAGCCATGAAACAAAACCAGGCCCTGTATCCACAACCAAACTTAGCTGCAACCGTTTAGTTTTCATCAGACTAAGTGACGTGTCAATCCTTATGTGTGGCAGAATGATGATTGATCTTGAAAAGAGCCAAGTGAGCTCTGCCAATACTACTCTAGGTTGATCACTAGTCTGATCCAGCAAGGGCTGCTCTGATGTTTTGTTTTTGCTTTTTATTAAGTTTAAAGGAGCTAGTTGGGTGTTGTGGTTAGGAGTCCAGGTTTGATTCCCCACTTCTCCACATGAAGCTGCTGGTGTGACCTTGGATCAGTCACAGTTCTCTCAGAGCTGTTCTCTCAAGGACAATTCTGGAAAGAGCTCTCTCGGCCCCACCTGCCTCACAGGGTGTCTGTTGCAGGGAGGAGAAGGGAAAGGAAATTGTAAGCTGCTCTGAGACTCCTTCGGGTAATGAAGGGCAGGGTATAAATCCAATCTCCTCTTCTTCTTCTTCTTCTCTAAAAAAGAAACTAGACCCAGGAGCCAAAGAACTGGCCCTCCCCATTGGCAAACATCGTTTGAAAATGAAGGAGAGTTAACGTAAGCAGTTGAGGATACAAATGGACACAAAAGAACAACTGCACAACTCCCAAAGTGTGAGTAGCTATGTTGGCCGGTGTATGTAAAAGGCCTCTTTACCGCATGGCAATCGTTGATAGATACAATAATACATTTTTGATTTCCCATTCTCAAAGTTAGATTCAAGTCCAGGAGCACCTGAAAGACCCAATAAGATTTTGAAGGTAGAAGCTTTTGAGAATCAAAGTTCCCTTGGTCAATTGCTCCCCACATCTGGATGGTCTCGAAGTGAAATCTGGGTCTTGCGTCACAGACCAACACAGCTACCCCCTGAAACTATCTAAATGTGTACAAGAAATCATGCAGGGGTTTATTAGACTGGTCCCAAAGCTGTAGAGCACCAAAGAACAGATGCTTTCAAATTATGGTGCTGGAGAAGACTCTTGAGAGTCCCTTGGACTGCAAGTAGATCAGTTCAGTCAATCCAAAAAGGAATCAACCCTGACTGTTCCCTGGAAGGCCAGATACTGAAGCTGAAGCTCAAATACTTTGGCCACCAAATAAGAAGGGAGCACTCACTGGAGAAGACCCTGATGCTGGGAAAAGGTTGAAGGTCAAAGAAGGGGACGGCAAAGGATGAGATGGGGTTAGACAGTGTTACCGGTGCAACAAGCTTGAAATTGAGCAAACTCTGGAGGACAGAGAAAGACAGGAGGGTCTGGGGTGATGTGGTCCATGGGGTTGTGAAGTGTTGGACTCGACTGTGCAACTGAACAACAACAACAAAGCTGTAGAGAAAGCCATGGTATGAAATGAAACTGAACCTCTAAATGTGTAGGTTGTAGTACTGTTCTTGGAACGAGAAGTTATGAGACAAGGATAATTCAATGTAGGGATATGTGAAACCTTCTGTTTGATTTCCTTTGTGAGCATTAAAGATACCTTGATACGGAAGGCAGTTCATTGGTTAGAATAACTTAAGAAATCCAGGATATGAGACAGAAAGAGAATGTAGTGCACGGAATTCTTAACTGGGCCAAGCTGTTGTGTTCAACAGAAAACACTGGAAATGTCAGTAATATGATGAACAGCCTGATACATGTATTATCAAGATCAGCAAAACAATAAATCAGGCATGGGAGTTTTGTTTGTTTTTGTGCATTTTTTAAAAAAATACAATCTGGAGTGAATTATCAAGTGCAAACAGAAAGCCTGAACCGGCCTATCTCCAGAATGCTTTTAAGTATATTTACAAGGGAACACACCAACAGATTACTCTTGGCATTGACAGTAAATATATTTTTATCCTGGATGCCTGCAGGGTTTCTGTGGCAGAGGGATTAACTTAATTGGGAAGACTCGAAAGTAGCAAATCTCCAGGATCAGGCAGAATTCAAGTCAGGGTTTTAAAGGACAGCCAGAGCCAATGTCACTCGGCATGGAAAGAATTACGAAAAGGTCGGCAAGGGTAAAAAAAGTCATTCAGACCTGGGGTTGGGAGGGGCGGCCCGAGAAGGCCTTTCAAGTTCGGCTCTAAAGAACCACGGTCCCATTATAGCTATATGAATATATAAACAGAGGTCATGGTTGTTCTTGTAGTCAGCCCATTATCCACCTTCCTGATTTAATCCAGTTGTAATTGTCAGGGTTTGATAGTCAGATCACACCACACAGCGCTTCATAAGAAGTATTCTGCTTATTGGTAGTTCTTAACTATAACACGTGCACGTCTTTTGTCAGGAATGGTCCAAAGCAGCAGGGCACCTAGAGTTATACTAGTTTCAAAACACACACACACCCCTTACAAGCAGAAGCCAATAAGCATTGTGTGCATACGCGGGAGAAGAGAGCGGGCAAAATAGGAGTCGTTTGTTCCCAGCAGGTCAGGAGCAGCTGGAACCCCAAGGTCAGGAAAGCAAAAGCAGATAACAACCCAGGCAGGAGACATTGTTAGTGTACCAGGCAGAGGAGAGGAGGATCCCCCCCACACACACATTCCAGGGAATGTCAGTGTTAATTGACAGTAATCTGCCAATGACTTTGTGTTTGAATTATCGGTCCCTGGAGTCCCATCAGCGGTTCACTCCAGTTCTCCGAGGGGCCTGCCTAAAAACTGGCAAACTGTTATGGGAGACAGAATTGAGCCATAGCAAAGATGCTGTGGAGTCCAGCCGCTGTCTCCCAGCATCACCTTCCGGAATCAGTTGGACAGTTTGGAACAGAACTGCCAGACTGCTGGATCTGGACCAGCATCTTGACTAATCAGGCTGTGTTTGATGGTATTAATAGTTGCAGAAAGCGCCGGGGGGATTAACAGGATTGTTCTCATCTATCTGGGCAAGTGAGGCAATCTCAACCCCCAAATCAGACCGGAAGACAGAATGAAATGGTGCCTACAATCGCTTTTGGGGCAAGAATGCTTGGGGGGGTTGAAGAGCTGTGCCACATTCTTGCCACACAGTCAGTTCGCCAGTCTCTGTGAGCTTCACTCATTCCAGTCCTTGTTTTCCACCAAGCATAGATTCTCTATCTCAATAGTGAGCAAGGAAAGAGCTGGACCTGTGGCCAGGGCAAGTGGAGTGACTCTTCCATGGGGTTATCAGTGCCAAATACTTTGCTCTAAGTATGGTGTAACATTATGTGCTGCTTACTGTGCAAGTGAGAATTGCAATTGCCCATAAAACTGTCATCATTTCTCTCATGTGGCTGGTATTTGTTAGAGATGAGCCCTTGTTAGGGATAATCTAGCCATTTGGAAACATGCGTTGGCTCTGAACTGGGACTCTGTCGTCTGATTTCCTGAAATTTCTCAGGCAGGATTAGGGTTGCCAAGTCCATCTTCCACCCCCAGCGGGGGACTTTGGGGGCATTCCTGGAGGGGGTGGGACATCCCTGACGTGATGACGTCATGTTGGGGACGTCCGCCGCCCCCCCCCCCACCCCTGTGCCGGATCTCCAGAAACGGCAGTTCCCGGAATCCCTGCACTTAAAGGAGCCGGCGTTTCCCTTTTAAATGCAGGAGCTGGCGTTTCCCCTTTAAGAGCAGCCGTGTTTCCCTTTTAAGAGCATGAAGCTGGCATTTCCCTGCAGCTTGCGGAGATCTGGCTTGGGAGGAAACACGGGTTCCACACACTTAAAGGGAGAGAGAGGGGTGGCTGTGGGTGTTGGGGGTGGGTGTTGGGGGTAGAACCCCCCCAAAAACGGGGGACCCCTGGCAAACTGGGGGGTTTGGCAACCCTAGGCAGGATCCTTCAGATGAAAGGCACAGGCCCTGAAAATGTCATCCCAATTGGGTGGAAAAATAGAAGATGCCTTCTAATTGTGTGTTTCACGTTGAAATGAATGAGAAGGAAAAGGAATGAATGCTAAAGAGACCCGAAGCGGATTTATATCCAAGCTTCTATTTTGTGTCCACATTTTACAAAAGCAAGGGTCAGTTTCAAAGGTTCTGCCGCTTTCTAGCATTGCACCAGAAGACAGGGCCCAGAGAATCTACAGATGGTTTAAGAGGCATCCTGAGACTGGCTTCATCCCCAACAATTCTGATTAAGTCCACACTGTTTAGCCCTTCTGGCTCGTGTTGCCAAGCCAAGCCTGGCAACCAGTGGAAGGATTGGCAGGGACATGTGATGTAGGTTCTGGATATAACCCAGAAGTAATGGGTAGCTCCAGGAATTGCTGAAAACTCTATAGCTTTACCATTGAATCCCCATTGATTTCTAGAGCTACCCGTTGTCACTTCCACAGGCCAGTAGCATTTTATTTTTTCTCCTGTTGCCGCTCTGAGCAGCATAGGGTTGCCAACTCTGGGTTGGAAAATACCTGGAGATTTTGGGGGTGGAGCCTTGGGAAGGGTGGGGTTTGGGGAGGGGAGGGGCCTCAGCAGGCTTTAATGCCATAGAGTCCACCCTCCAGAGCAGCCATTCTGTCCTGGTTGTTTGTAGATCAATTGTAATAACGGGAAATCTCCAGATGCCACCTGGAGGCTGGCAACGCTGGAGCAGCAACAGGCAACCATCAGTGATTGGCAGAAGGATAGCAAGAGGCCTGGCAACCCAACTTCTAGGTCTTGGCCAGGCAGAACGTTGGAGGAGGTGGACTCGTGCTGCTTCCTTTAATGTTTCCTAGAGAGGTTTAGTCCCAAGGGGAAAGGCCATCCTAGGCAGTCATTCCCCAACGGAAATGCCTCTTGGGAATGCAAGACAAGCAGCAGTTGTCCTTGTACACCAACAAACAGTTGTCCTTGCGCACCAATAGGGTTGCCAAGTCAAAAAAACTCACCTGCGGGGGAGCCTCGCTGGGCTCCAGAAGCCGTCCTCGGATGTGTGCGCACCGCCAGCGTGTCACCAGAAGTGATGCGCGACGTCGACCATGTTGGGGGGCGTGGCCCGGATCGTCGGAGGGAAAACCATAAAGTTTTCCCTCTGACGATCCGGGCCACATCCCCAATGTGGTCCACGTGGTTGCTTCACCTCTGGTGACGCAGCCACGCTGCGCTTTGGGGGGCCCGATTCCGTGGCGGCGGAAATCAGGCCTCCAAAGCGGGGGTTTACCCGCCACCCACCACCACTTGGCAGCCCTACGCACCAACAATCCAACTGATCTAACAATAGAATCTTATAGGTATACAAACCTTAACAAACCTTGGATGGGGTGAGGGGGAGGATCCAGTGGCAGGCTGGCAGATACCTCACTTTGCAGAACGCTGTATAGTATGTATTTGTATACAGAGATAGTGGCTTCTATCTCCAATGGACAAGCCATTTAAGATGGAGGAAGGCTCCTTAGGCTGGAAAAAGCTTCCTCCAGAATAAGGCAGGATACTACCAGTTGAATCAGGTCTAAGGATCATGCGCACAAACCACCATCACCTAGTACAGAGGTGTCGAACTCATTTGTTACGAGGGCCGGATCTGACTTAAATGTCACTTTGTCGGGCCAGGCCATGTGTGTCATAAAACGTAATGCCAGGTACTGAAGATAGAAACTGTATAAAGGACAGCCGCTGGTAAGCTCCACACCGGTGTATCCTCCTGCAAGGCCCCATGGGCTGGGAGGGGGGTGCAAAGAAAAAAACATATGGACAGACTGAAGAGCCAGCAGTGCAGCCTTGGGCAGATGCTCCCATGCTGCTTGACTGCTGCAGATGAGGTTGTTCCTCCATGCTGAAGCCACAATCGGAGTGACTCTGCCCATTCCCCCCCCAAGCAGTCTCCTCTTCCCTCCCTTGCACTAGTTGCTCACAGGCCTCATAAGAGTCCTGGACAGGGTGGTTCTGGCCCCTGGGCCTTATGTTTGACACTCCTGACCTCTACTGTTAGGAAGAGCCCTGCCGGATCAGAGCAGTGGTCCACCTAGTCCAGCATCCTGTCTCACACAGTGGCCAACCAACTGGAGGTCCAACAACAGGGTATTGAGGCTGAGGCCTTCACAAGAAGAGCATTGCTGGACCAGACCAGTGGTCCATCTCGTCCAGCATCTTGTCTCACGCAGTGGCTAACCAGTTTTTCTGGAGGGCCAACAACAGGGCACAGAGGCCAAGGTCCTTCTCCGATGCTGACTCCTGGCTCTGGGATTCAGAGGTTTAGTGTGGAGTTTCCCCTCAGTCACCATGGCTAGTAGGGGTGTGCACTCAGTATCTACCAAGCCAAAAAAGGTATTTATTCAGCCAAATACAGATCAGAGATTTCCAGAAGTGATGTCATCACACCCACAACACCACCCTGCCATGTTGCCCCCAAACCTCCTGCTGGTTAGAATAATCCTAGAAGTAGGTGGTTATCCAGCTATGCTTTCCTCAGCATCGTTTCGCTGTGTCTGTTCAGCGATGAGCCCATGTTCTGGGACTCAGAAAAAAGGCTGGATCATTCATACAAGGGAATTCTGCTGGTGGAAAGTCCCATCAATTTACAGCCAACCTACAGCGACCACTTAGAGTTTTCAAGACAAGAGATGAATAGAGGTGTTTTGTCACTCCATCCATGGGAAGTAGGTAGGGAGTACTAGGCTGCCGTTCTTAGGACACTTTCCAGGGAGCAAGCCCCTTTGAATAAAATGGGACTTCTCATGCAGCTCTAAGCTCAAGCCTGGACTTCCTCTTGACTTCCATGGCATCTGCTCCGTCCACACCAGCTGGAGCCAAAAGCAGGCCGGGCAGAGGCAGATTAGCGGGGTTGACTCAGTAGAAGCTGACTCCTGCTTTCATGCACATTGGGTAGTACGCTTTGAATGCATGATAGCAATTGTGTGCAACTGGAGCGTCCCGTAGGTCTGCCTCTTGCCTTACCATTTCAATGTCTTGTGCAAGAGCTCGTTTTGGCAGCACAATTTCTCTTTTTGCCCTGACATGGATAGCCCAGGCTAGCTCAATCTTGTCTGATCTTGGAAGCTAAGCAGGGTTGGCCCTGGTTAGTATTTGGATGGGAGACATCAAGGAAGAAGAAGAACAGATTGGATTTATACCCCGGCCTTCACTACCCAAAGGAGTCTCAGAGTGGCTTACAAACTCCTTTCCCCTCCCTTCCTCACAACAGACACCCTGTGAGGTAGGTGGGGCTGAGAGAGCTCTGACAGAAACTGCTCTTTTTCAAGAACACTTCTGACCAGAACTGTGGCTTGCCCAAGGTCATCCAGCAGGTGCAAGTGGAGGAGTGGGGAATCAAACCCGGTTCTCCCCGATTAGAGTCCGCGCACTTAACCACTGCACCAAACTGGGTCACTATGCAGAGAAAGACAATGACGACACACCCCTGTTTGTCTCTTGCCTTGAAAAACCCCATGAGCGGTCACCAGAAGTCAACTGTGACTTGATAGCAAACAAACAACACAATTTCTCCTTTGGTGTAAGTTGAAAGTTGACTTCGCCTCCCATTTCTTTTTCCAGCTCAATTGCCTGCTTTAGCAGAGGTTTCCCAAAATGTTTTGCAAAAAAAAAAGTGGTCTTTTTTCCTATTGTTGCCTGTTGATTGACTGATTGGACATCCCCTTTCTCTTGGTTGGCTGACAAACTATAATGACAGATTACATTCATTGTTGCTTTCCTCCATTTGGATAATTGCATGCCTGGCTGATCCTTGAAAAGACTGGCATTTGTTTCTCCGGGTTTTAATTTTTATCTGTGTTGCTGCTTCCTGATGCTGTGCTGCCACCATGTTATTTTTTAAAAAACAACGACTCCTGTCTCCCTTTCATCTTAATGAATAAGAGTAAGCCTAGGACTGTGGTGAGTTACATCCCAAAGCAGCCCTCACTGAGTGACATGCTTTTCATTGGCAGGAGTCACGTTCGTCGATGCCAGAGCCTCTTGCGTTGACAGAACGCTACCTGAACGTGGTAATATTATCATTGTTGTTATTATTAGTACTAGAATAGCAAGAGATAATACAGGTAGTTTGCAATATGAAATGGACATTTGATGCCCCAGAGTCAAATTAAGGGGGGGAGAGAGAGATTGGATTTGGTGTCGTGGTTAAGTGAGTTTGGTGCAGTGGTTAAGTGAGTGGACTCTAATCTGGGAGAACTGGGTTTGATTCCCCACTCTTGCACCTGCTGGATGACCTTGGGCAAGCCATAGTTCTGGCACAGCTGTTCTTGAAAAAGAGCCGTTTCTGTCAGAGCTCTCTCAGCCCCACCTCCCTCACAGGGTGTCTGTTGTGGGGAGGGGAAGGGAAAGGAGATTGTAAGCCGCTCTGAGACTCCTTTGGGTAGTGAAGGCTGGGTATAAATCCAATCTCTTCTTCTCTTTATACCCCATCCTTCACTACCCGAAGGAGTCTCAGAGCGGCTTACAATCTCCTTTCCCTTCCCCTACCCTGTGAGGTAGGTGGGGCTGCGACAGATCTCTTGAGAACTGCTCGTGAGAGAACAGCTCTGAGAGAGATGTTTGTGACCCAAGGTCATGCCAGCAGCTGCATGTGGAAGAGTGGGGAATCAAACCGAATTCTCCCCGATTAGAGCCCGCGCTCTTAACCACTACACCAAACTGTACAGTTCCAAGCCCAAACTCTATAGCCCCGCAAACGGGAGAGGAAGTTGCTCTGTAGCCGACTCACAGATTGTGGACTTCCTTTTCCATCTACAGTCAGGCAGCTAGTATTACATTGGAGTAATACAGTCAGAAAGCATATTAAGGAGGTTGTATTAACAGCAGGAAACTGGCACGAATGATGCCTAGACTGAGAAGGTGGAATACCTTCTCTCTGGGACATGCTATAAATGGAGAAACACCAAACCATCAGTGGCAGTTATAGAAGAGTTAATGGCCCAAATAAGTTATGATTTTAAGAGGTGAACCTAGGCAACAAAAACTGGACCAAAATAGTTATTTAGAGAAGAAGGTAGCATCCTTTCCCCATGGATCTTCCCCTCCCTGTAAACTTTCCCCCCAGGGAAGTATGTTTCCTCGTACGGACAAAAGGAAATACTTCTTTACACAATGAGAGATTAAAATGTAGAATTTGCTGCCAGAGGAGGTAGCGGGTAGTGATGGCCATGGACATAGACAGATTTAAAGGGGGATTAGACAGATTCATGGAGGATAGGTTTATCAGTGGCTACTAGCCATGGTGACTAAAGGGAACCTTCACATTCAGAGGCAGGGAACATCTGGATACCAGTGCCAGGAGTTAACATCAGAACTGGTTGGCTGCACAGTGAGACGGGATGCTCGACTAGGTGGACCACTGGTCTGATCCAGCACGGCTTTTCTTATGTTCTTAAGCTTACTTGGTGGTTAAATAAGAATGTTTGGCTTTCTTTACTCTCTCAACAATGATGCTAAGCAAACAAACACATTAAAGAAACCCTTTTTCTGCCAGTGTATCCAAAGACATAGCAGTTGATTTCCCCAACCTTCTAAAAATGGTGATATACGGAAATCAATAATTCAACAACATATGTAAAGTAACTTGAAAGGGGTGACAGAGCTGGAGGTTACACCTTAATGTCTTTGGGTTTGCTAATGTTAGAGTTTTGGATACTGTTGCTAGTTACTAAACCTCAAGTATGCATAGGACAGAAGGTTTCCTTTGTGTTTTTCTCACATTGTACCACTGAAAGTAGTGTTGTTACGGGGGGGGGATGTCTTTCCCCCCAAAATTCACTGTTTTTTAAGCTATAGCTATTGATCTCTCTCCCAGTTTCTCTTTTTCTTTTCTAAAAAGGGATTTCTGGTTCATTTCTCTCTTAAGATAAATCAGTGCAGCCTTTTGTAAGTTCAGCCGTTTTGGTTGTTTTGTGTTGCACGCTGCAACATAATAGGAAGATAGAAAGGTCTGGAAGACCTTGAAAGAGTGAAATTCTGAAATTCTGCAGAACCTCCCTTCCTGCCTCTGCTGTTTTCTGATTTCTCTTTGATCAAATTGAATTAATTAGAAACTGATTCAGACGAAGAAGAAGAAGTAGTAGTAGTAGTAGTAGTAGTAGTAGTAGTAGTAGTAGTAGTGGGGGACAGAGTGTTGGATCTCAGGGAGAAATTGAGTAAAGAGGAATTAAAAGCATTTTTCTTAATGACTCTTGCTAAAAAGTAGGCAAGTGCTCTGCATGTGGTGTATTATATTTGTGGTTTCTAGAAACTGCTTCTGTGCAGACTAATTCATCCATAGCCATTGTTATACGAACTGTTGCTTAGCACCAGGAGTGTAGTTTGTGTATGGAGATGCAAAACAAATTCTCAGAACTAGCTGCTCAACTTGGAACAAGAATGTTTGAAATGATTTTTGTAACGCTACACAGCACAGAGAAAACCCAACTGGACTTGTTGTATTGCTTATTGAACTCTCAAGGGCAATGTATTTTGTATTGTATTGTGTTCCTGTTGTAATTTGATATGAGTTTCCCTTTTTGTAAGCTGCCTTTTTTTAAAAAAAAACGTTCCTTCGTTGTCTGTGGAGGGTGGGGTGACTTTGAGATGTCAGCATGGGCCCCTTTGGGATGTGTTCCCAATGAACTCATAGAAACTGTTATGACGTGGTTTGTAATACTGTTTCTATTAATGCGGGATGGCAATTCCTTTATTGGGTTAATGATGCAGAATGGTTGTCATTTGTGGTGACCAAGCATGGGCACCGGTGTCTCCTCATAAGTAATTTAATGTCTCTGATTTACTTTGAGCCGCATTGCAGCAAAAAATAAAAAATTCTGCTACACCACCAATTTAAGCAAACTCTCTTTCTCTCTCCTATTCAATCTCCCTACGCTACATGGGCCCTCTGTCTGCCCCATCCCATCCCATGGACGTATTGCAACGTGAACCACCTTCACGTATTCATGCCATTCCGGTGTGCCAGTCTTCAGTACATGCAGAATATCATGGATTGAGTTGTTCTAACACAACTGTCTGCATTTATGTGCTGATTGGTAGCATATTATAGGGATATATATGAGCAATGAAGATACCTTTACCCATTCTTTCTTACGCAAACACCTTAAATACTGCAGAATTACAATGAATGCTTTTCCTCCCCAAGAATATCACCGTACTACTTTCCCCAATCAATATACTAGGTTCAGTTTAAGGCATTGGCCATCACATATGAAGCCCTTAATGGTCTTGACCCTCATGTCT
>NW_015165385.1:14248-27775 GCF_001447785.1 Gekko japonicus
TCCTCCTCCTCCTCCTCCTCCTCCTCCTCCTCCTCTTCTTCTTCTAATAAACCACATGTACTGAAGACTGGCACACCAGAATGGTGTGAATACATAAAGGTGGTTCATGTTGCAATGCATCCATGGTATGGGATGAGGATGAGGAAAACAGAAAGCCCATGTAGTGTAGGGAGATTGAATAGGAGAGGGGGAGAGAGAGAGAGATTGTACAGGTATAGGGTGACTGCTTAAATCGGTGGTGTAGCAGAAAACTTTCTACTGCAATGTGCCTCAAAAGCAAATCAGAGACATGTCATTCCTTATGGGGAGACAGTAGTGGACATGGAGTGCGGACATGAGCACAGAGATAGAAATACTAGAGTAACACAGGACCTGCCTTACTCAGTTTGATTTGGGAAATCCATTCTTCTCTGCCTGATGTGTCTGCTGAGTGGGCCAGCCCTGATCTCAGCAGCACCCCCCCCAAAGGCAGCACAATATGGCGGGTGGAGGAAGCTGTAAACTTGGCGGTACAAGGGCACCGTTGTGCAGCTATTGATGTCACACTTCTTTGTGTGTCTGTCTGCAAACGTGGGAACAATATTCACATACATGGAAGAAAGCAAATTGGCGTAATCACAGAAACCCTTTGGATGGAGGCTAAACATAACTCCTGCCCCTGGGAACCCTCGCTATGTTGATGCTCCCCTTTCCCAACAGTCTTGCAGGTTGACGCTTGGTTATTTTGTTCCCCACGGCTTGTGATGTCAACCTTTTCTTGCCTACACGCTTTCAGTCTATGTACAGTATGTTGGATACAACATAAGAACTGCAGGCTGTCAAACCAGGGCATCATTTGCCATATGTTTTCTTAACTGCCTGTCTTTGATGTCTGTAAGCTCACTGCCTTGTTTTACTCTGGCTGGGAATCGGGTGGGGGGGAGGAGTGTGTGTGAGTGCATGTATGGAATTGCTTTGCTGAGAGTTGTGCTGGCTTGCAACTGCATCCATGCGGGACCTCCCCTTGCTAGGAAGTATGTGTGCTTGACCTTGAGTACCAGGTGCTGGTATCAGACACTGCTAGATAATGTAACCGTAGATTTACAGGTGTTGAAGGAGGGCTGATGGTGCACCATAGATTTTGGCAGGCTGGGTGTCTGGGTGTGGGGAATTTGGTCACGGGGGGGGGGTTGTTTGAATTATGTATAATTGCAGAACTGGCGCCAATGGAGTCAGTTCTGACACAGGCTCATCTATGCTTGAGACCTCTCTATCTCTCAATAAACAAATCACTGCCAAGAGTGTTCTTGGGAGTGAGGTCCTTCAAGACCCGTCATTATGCACAGGTGCCATCCAAACTGTTCTAGGGCTCTGATATAAACACACACATATGATTTTTGTATCAGCTGGGCCAGCATGACATGGAGAGAAACAGCGCATGCTCACAGAGCATTCCCCAACTCAGGACAGAAGAGACCTAAAGAGCAATCAGAAACAGGTCTACTCAGAAGTTGTCCCGTTTTGATCAGGGAGGCTTACCCCCAAGAAAGGGTTCTTAGTATTGCAGCCACAACTTATGCATTTGCAGAACTCTATATGACTTTAAACTCTGCTGCCTACCGAGCTATTCTTCACTACCCCCTCCCCAATTAACCCAGTAAAGATTAAATTGAGCAACGTGACCTGATATAATTGACCCATTGAATAAACCATTGTCGTTTTATTCTTTCAATCCACCTACAGACAAACCGCTTCTATCTCCTGTCAGTTGGATTGGGGTCACCTCTGCCAAGTCCCTGATGCTTAACAGGACCTTCAAGGGGCAAATTCTACAAATGCAACAGAAGGACAAAAGACAAGTCCTCCATGCACAACAGAAGCTCTGGTGAACAGGAAGGAATGGGAAGGGGCTGTGGGTCAGTGACAGAGCAACTGCTTGGCATTCAGAAAGTCTCAGGTTGCCGCCAAAACAGCGATTGCATCCAAATGGAAAGCAGATAAAGCCCCATCTCGCTCATGTTGGCTGAATAAAGTATGGGATCAATTGATATTGGAAAAAATAACAGATCGTCTTCGCCATTCAGAACTTTATCCTAAGCCGTGTACTTTTGCAGAAAAAGGGCCACCTTTCATGGAATATCTTCTCGCCTCAGATCTGCAGCCACACAATCACATATATCTGAATATACTAAGCCAATGAGTGGTTTCGTTTCAATACACACACAATGCCTAGATATACTAAAGTGTAAATTGCAATTTGGTTCTGTATGAATAAGAGGAACTCTTGCCCACTCTCATCCAACTGCCGAATCTAGTTAAGTATTCCTCGCAATTGTTGTTATGATCACTGAACTTGCTATCTTGTTAATATGGAATATCACTAGTTCTTTATTATTAAGACAAATATTTTGGTAATCAAATAGGACACTCTGTATGAAACGTTACTGAAATCTGTTTATTGTTCAAAACCAATAAAAAGACTTAAAAAAAGAGAGAAAGTCTCAGGTTCAATCCGTTCGCGGGGAGGGCAGGGTAAAAATGCAAATAAATAAATCGCTGGCATCTCCAGTAAAAGGACCTGGTGGTAGGTGGTGGGAAAGATCGCCAATCGAGACCCTGGAGAGCTACTGCCAGTCTGGGCAGACAATACTGATTTTGATGGATCGGGTGGTTTGATTGAGTATTAGGTGGCTTCATCTGTGTGAAATAACTCAAAAGTCACCATGTTCTTCACAGGGCGAGAACGATCACGTGCAAAGGTCACCTGGCCCCACCTCACCCGCATGTGTTGATTGGCTTTTCAGATTTTTTTTTAAAGTTGCTTGGGCAACAGCTGCTGCCACTGTAGATCTTCACCGTGTGACTGAAGGTAAGCTGGGGGCATGCAAGGAAATGTTTTTTAAACAATTCATTCTTTTAAAAAATGAAAAACTGAAGAGTCATTGAGGAGTTATTTTTAGAGTTGTGACATGTTGTGGTTGGCTCCGCCCTCTGAGGCAGCCATTTTGTGGTTGGGCCCACCAGTGCTCCCTCTAAGCTGAGTTAGTGTGAGCTGGCTCACAGTTTTTTAGCCTCCAGCTCATACTTTTTTTTGTCTTCGCTCAGGAAGGATGGTTCCTGAGCGAACGAATTGATGCAGGAGCCAAATCGCTCACTCACGACTTTAATGCCAGGAGCTCAGAAAGTAGAATTGTTGCTCACAAGACTCCACAGCTGAGAGGGAGCATTGATACCCACTACCCTCTATCAGGATTCCAAAGGTGCCTGCATGCTGAAAAAGGCTCAAGACCCCCATTAGGTAGGAATGCAATGATGGGGAAAGGTGCATTTGTTCAGGGTCTCCCGGTCACACTACTATGTGTCAGCTATGCTGCCGTGGGGGTGGGGAGGTTAGTTGTATCCTAATTGCCAGTGCATTCCTTCTGTGCTTCTTTGCTGCTGTAACACTTATCTACAAGTTCTGAAGGTGGTGAGGTTGATGTCTGGGTTTCTCGGGAACGATGGGAGAGAGTTGGTTCCCAGCTTCAGCGCTAAATGGCCGGAGCCCTTTCTCCCACGCGTGGGAGTGTGACTCATTGGCCAGGGCAGTGGGGGGGGGGTGCATACGAATACCCTATATCCTATTATGCCCCAGGGGCAGCCGTCATTCTTAACAGTGCCTATGTTAATGCATCTATAGCTCTTCCATAAAGTATTACCTTTCCTGATAAGCGTGTACTACGCTGTTGGCTGTGGGTTCTGACATTCTGTTAGGCACAGAGTTTCTGTGGGGGACAAAACATGGCACGCCTCATTGTCAATGATACATAGTGAGAACCTCACATGTCGCTGAACTGGTTTAGGAACCACACTGGGGAGAATGCAAATGCATTGACTAATTTGCTTTCTAGAAACTCATTCGCCCAAGTCTGTGTGCATGCTCTGAGTTTACAGGAGTGGGGGAAGAAGCACAGAACGTTGTATTGGGTGACAAATTTCGTTTCCCAACGCTCTCCGCTATTGTGGTGGTGGGGGGGACTTTTTAAAAGCATGTTTAGTCCTTATGATTGTGAAGATATACGAAGTATGTGGACACCGCATATTGAAGCAAAGGAAATGGACTGAGGTCGAATCTGCATTTGTCTTTCCCACCAGTGCCCCAGCCTTCTGACACCGTCTTTAAAAAAGCTGTCTACATTTGGTGTTGTTTTCACACCTCAACAGTGCTAGCATACTTTTGCACGTCCGCATATGTTTAGTGCCCTTTCGTGGCGGCTCCACTGTCATTGCACCTCCCCACTGCTTTAAAAGAATCTTCTCCAAACAACATTCAAACGAGCATAGAGAAAGACGGCGTCACACAGCAGCACAAAACTGATTTAAAAATGCAAATGCAGATTTGACCTGAGAGAGTTTCCAGCCACTGGGGACAGAGATCCTTTGCTCCATCAGTAAAACCTGAAGAATAAATTAAGCACAATGGGAGATACCATGCACCTGCATTCATTTTTGTATTAATTTATATAGGTTCAACTTTTCAGATTTCCTGGCTGTGGAATCTGGATTGCAGTAGTGTAATTTAAAAATAATAATAATGGGTATATGCACTATACAGTGTCTTAATGAAAGCACGCCTAAGTCAAATGTTATATCTTGCATGCATTAGTATGATCTATTTAGGGATATTAAGAGCCGTGGCAAAGGGGAGTGATGATGAGTTTAATTTTATAAGAGCAAATGATGAAATCTCTTCTCTTACCATTCTTTGTTTTTTTTCTATTATGGATCACCACAATGCAGCGTGCATTTAGAAGGAACATTGTAAGAATTAACTAAAAATCAGGCAGTGATGCATCCTTCTGTTTAGATATTCAAATGTATCTCTTAATACTGTCAAAGGCAAGAGCCTATTTAATGAAAGGGGGAGGGAGAAACGATGTAAAGATCACAATGAACATGTTGAGAACATTTCTGGTGAAAAATAAATATACTTCAAAGCATTTATTCTTCTCCTCCTCTGTCAGAGCACCCATTATAATAATGTTACAGAAAGTAGGAAGGGTAATGTCTGTACACACACACGCACTCACACACACCACTTTTCGATTTCAAAAGATACATTAATAATTTCTCCATTAGCTGGATCATTTGAAGACATCTTTCATGCATTTGGAGACACAGCCCAGTTAACATTGGCTCAGGACGTGATGCAATGGATAGGCATGGAGTAGGGGTTAAGAGCAACGGACTCTAATCTGGAGCACCAGGTTTGATTACCCTGTTCCTCCTCCCCATGAGGGTGGTTTTGGGATGGTCACAGCCAGTCTTCTCTCTAAGCTGAGTTAGTGTGAGTTGGCTCACAGTTTTTTAGCCTCCGGCTCACAGATTTTTGTCTTAGCTCAGGAAGGATGGCTCCAGAGCAAACTAATTTATGCAGAAGCCAAATCACTTGCTCAGAACTTTAATGGCAGTAGCTCACAAAGTAGGATTTTTGCTCACTAGACTCCACAGCTTAGGGGGAACATTGGCACAGCTCTCTCGGAACTCTTTCAGCCCCACCTACCTTGCCAGGTGCCTGTTGTGGGGAGAGGAAGGGAAGGTGATTGTGAGCCGCTTTGAGACTCCTTAAGGTAGAGAAAAGTGTAGACTGGATCTTCCATCTGCACACACCTAGAGAGACGGCATGCTGTCCTCCCTTGGAGCCATGAGGCAGGCGGCCCTCTCGCCCTCTCCTTCCATCCTTAGCTAGTAAGTTAGTACTCTATCCGATCTCTAGTCTTTCCTATCCAAAAGCGTACTTCTCAGATAAAGAGAGAAGTATTTCTCTGGCTGTGATCACACAAACACTTTGGCCAGATGCAGCCACTCTTCCCCTCTGGGTCAAATGGGCGCAGTCACACAGCCATATCGGTCAGGCATTCCCCCGGCACACTTACCCCATCCTAGGATGACTTGGAGCTAGGTTAAAAGGGCGCCACGTCACAAGTGGTGTTTTTGGTTTCCCACGCATTCATCACGCATAGCAGGGGAGCACGTGCAGAATGGAGTTGGCAGTCTGAACCTGCAGATCCGTTCCCGCTGCTAGGGAGGGTTTCTTTGCATGTGTGTGCATACCTTTTGAAAAATCTCCAGGCAGCGCTAGAGATGTAAAATTTCCAGAAATTTTGAAGCTCGGAAAAAAACCCGGTTTTTTTCAGAAAAAAATGGAAATTTTCGGAAAAATTGAAAAAAAATGCTACATTAGCATTTCTTTGGTCTTTTCTAGATTGAAAGTCATTCTGTTACTTTAGGAACATAAAATATGACTATGGACATTTTTACTTGGCATGAAATTATCACAACTAGCATATTAAAAATATAGTGTATCCAAACAATTATTACAAACAGAATACCCATCCACATGCAAAAACAAAACTGAAACCTTTTTATTTTCTTCTGACAATAGCACCTCCTAAAGGAAGAAATGCATCTTGTTCTTGCATTGGAGAGTTCAGTTTGTAACCCTAGGACTTGCTTGTCCTCAGTGCACAGAAATTAGATCAATCTGATACCATATAGATATATTTTAGAAATGATTTGGAAAATATTTGAACACCTTGTCTTAAAATATTTTATTCATCATGTTAAAATAAAACGTTCCATAGTCAATTTATTTTATTTTATTTTATTTTTCCAATTTTTCCAATTTTTTGGAAAAAAACAAAAAAGGCTTCAGGAAAAAAACAGAAAAAACCTGGTTTTTTTCCGAATTTTCCCGTTTTTTTTCCGGGCCTTCACATCTCTAGGCAGCGCGCTCTGTGGCTGAGGCGCTGCAGTAATGTGGATGCTTGACCATGGGATGTCTGCATGGGTAACCCACAGCAGGGGGTGCTGTCTGAATGATATGCCCCGCAACACTTTACACGGGTACAATTAGAGGCGGCACCATATCTCACCCAGCTGCCAGCGTGACCGCAGCCTCTGTTACACTTGCAACATGGCTCCGTGTAGCTTTGTAAGCTGAGTAACCAGGTAAAGTGACTCTGTGGTGTCTGTGGTTTTATTTAAACACTCTGCTAACTAGTGGGAACTGGACTAACCACACCAGTTAACCCCAACAAAAAGTGGGATATAAAAGCCAACTCTTCTTCTTCGTTGAACCGGTCACAGGGCAACATGATGATAGGCCATGCTTTCTGAGGAATGACCGAGGCCAACATCAGCATACCGTGAGGTAGGGTGACTGCCAGCGCCCACAGCATCCTGTGAAACTTAAGCGTTGGAGTTACTGTTAGCCTTATGTTTGATCTCACTCCCTGATGTTTTGAGGTTCGCTCCACTCCTGGCAGGGCCCCCCTACCGATGGCTTCCTACTCACACATCTCCTCTGATACCTGACCTCCTACCAGTGTTCCCTCTAACTGAGTCAGTGGGAGCCGGCTCACAGGTTTTTAGCCTCCAACTCACACATTTTTGTCTTGGCTCAAGAAGGATGGCTCCAGAGCCCACTAATTTATGCAGCAGCCAAATTGTTCGCTCACAATTTTAATGCCAGTAGCTCACAAAATAGAATTTTTGCTCACAAGACTCCATAGCTTAGAGGGAACATTGCCTCCTACCCTTTCATCATCTGCTTCTGAGTGCTTTGCTTATTTATTTATGTATTTATTTATTCAATTTATACCCCACCCTACCCATGAAGGCAGGCTCAGGGCGACTTACACAACATTTAATAAAAATACAATTAAAACCTATATAAGCATATAAACATATAATATAAATATCAATCAATTAAAACACAGTTTAATTGCTGGAACATTATCAGGGTCCCTGTAAACCCCTGCCTTCTCCTCCATCCACAAACCTCCACAGACCACCATGAACTGCTTTCAAAGTCTATGAAAGTTTGTGATGGTAGACCCATCACAAACTTTATCATGCACTTCTATTTGCAAACCATGGACAAGGTAAAATTCATGATGAATTTTGCTTCATGGTTCGGTTCATGTCCATCCCGACATCTTAATACACCTTCCAACATTCTCTTCACATTAGAAAATTTGAACTGTCCCTTGACAGCCAAAATCTGGACCCTCAAGCCAATAGAGGTCTGGATCCTTTTATTGCCCCTACCAGAATGCAACTCAAATTTCACTAATGGAAATTCTGTTTCCAAAGCACCAATCCAATCATATGAATCATCCATACTGTACACTAAATTTGACCAGTCCGGGTACATCCCTCATATGTGAGAAGTAAATCTAGACACCCTTAGCCCTTCCAAGTTCACGTTAGCCTTTATTGGCATAAATTGTTGATACAGATTATACAATTTGAGGGCAGATTAAAAACACAAACTGTAAAAAAAATAATGTATCTGGGATATTTTGGCACAGCTTTAAAACAGAGTGGAGAAACTTGGCCACCTTCTCAGTGATGTCAGAAAGTCATTCAGAAGTCTGTGTACCTTAAGTGCACCAGGCCTTAAAGGTAAAGGTAAAGGTTCCCTTGCTCGAAAGCCAGTCAAATCCGACTCTAGGGTTGCGGTGCTCATCTCCGTTTCAAAGCCGAAGAGCCAGCGCTGCCCGAAGACGTTTCCGTGGTCATGTGGCCGGCATGACTAAACACCAAGGCGCACGGGAACGCTGTTACCTTCCCACCGAAGTGGTCCCTATTTATCTACTTGCAATTTCTTGCTTTCGAACTGCTAGGTTGGCAGGAGCTGGAACTAGAGACAGGAGCTCACCTTGTCTTGCGGCACCCGGGTCTTGAACCGCTGAACTACTGACCTTCCACAACCTGCAGTTCAGCGTCTTAACCACTTGAGCCACCGCAGCTCCTGCATCAGGCCTTAGCCCTTCTTTTTTCATAGTAGGTGCCTCACCCAGATCTTTCTAGTAGTAGGTTCTGCTCCCAGACCTCTTCCGTTGCTGCAATCACCCTTATTAGTTGCTGATTCTGCTCTCAGGCCATCTGCTCTCAGACAACCATACAGCCCCAGACCCTTTTCTTCAGGATAAACAACATATTATTTCTTTTGTACCATATTATTTCTGTGCCTCTATTTTCCTCTTCCACGGTCCCAGGACAGTATGCCCCATTTCCAGCTGGTATGCCAAAGCTACATCTGATGAAGCACTAGCTTAATTGTTCTTAAGCTTTAATAATAATAATAATAATAATACTTTCGATTTATTGATCGCTTTTTCCCACACACCTGTGGGCTCAGAGCGATTTACAGTTACTCATGACATTTGGACTAACAATACTCATGGGGGATAGGGAAGACAACATACAGTATTTTTAATTACACACACATTGTAGCTGCTCGGGGATTCATCTGCGGGCTGGATCAGTCGTGTTCCGACGGCATGTATTCTTGTCGGCTGGCTGATGACATCAGGGCTTCTTGATGTCGCGCTGCCACACTGCCACTGCCTGGCCGACTCGCTCCACTGCAGGGATGCCGAAACAGGTCTTTCATCTTTTGATCTTGCCGCGCCACAGAAGTCATACTCGGCAGCTAACACCTTCCCAAAGGGAGTGGTGTGCCCACCCCCTTACGGGTGGTCCCCAATTGATCTACTTGCCGAAGCTTTCAAAGTGTCCATGTTGTGACATTGTCTTATTTACTTTTCTGACATTTCAATTTTTCTAGCTCTCTAGTAAGACAATAAAATTTACTTGTTCCTTAAATATCCATCTTTCTTTTACTGTTGCATCAAATTGGGACCACTGTACACACTAGGCAGAACGGTCCCTGGTGTTTACCCAGACCATGTGTCAGATTCTACATGGGCAGAAGATGTTCTACATGTGTTCAGCCTGAAATGAGGACTACTGGTAGAGGTAGTAAGGTATTGCTGTGTTAATATCCACACACACAGCTTGCTAAAACTTGCTTTGAAAACTGTTCTTAAATAATAGTGTACACAAATTTCACAAAGTTTGAGATCCACCTTATGTAAATATTCTAATAGCTCAACTTGCCCTTGCAAGTTTAAAGGTGGCCTACACAGAGATTAAGGCAGGGAAACCCCCTACAGTTTATTATACGTACTGTTGCTTTTGAAGCTGCTTATGAAACTATTAGAATTTGACATGCCTGTTCTGCATGGCTGAGCATGTTGGTAACTGAGTATTTGTATGGCTTTGAAGGTAGCAGTAACGGTGCACAGGTTAAAAGATTTGCTGACAAGTTATATTTATTTAATCTCTTTAGTTTGCATCCCAGAAGGGAACCTATTTCAGTGGGTCTGAAATAGAGTTGCCAACCTGGAGATCTCACGGAATTACAATTGATGTCCAGGTGACAGACATCAGTTCTCCTGGAGAAAATGGCTGCTTTGGAGGGGGGTCCCTGTCACATTCTACCCTGCTGAGGTCCCTCCCCTCCCCAAATTCTATCCTCCCAAAGCTTTACCCAACAGTCTTCAGGAATTTCATAACCCAAAGCTGACAGCCATAGTCTGAACATTTCGCTTCTACCTGCCACTTACTTATTTCACCTAAAATACTGTGATCTGAAAGCAACCAATGAAGCTAACAGAACAGTACGATGTGGTATCCCTGTTAGATTCCCTGTTATCAGCCTAGCTGTTGAATTATGAACCAGCTGAAACATCTGAACAGTCATCAAACATAGCCCCATGTGCAGTGCACTGCAGTAGTCCAGCATGGGTGTAATCCGAGCATGGGCAACTGCAATCAAATCATGTCTCTCATGGAAGTGTCACAACTGTTGAACTAGCCAAAGCTGATTGCAAAGGTGCTAAAGAAGAGATTAAAAGCACCCCTAAGATGTTCCTTAGAGGGGAGTATAACCCTCTTCAGAAAAGAGTCTTCATTTTTCAGTTGGTTGTATCAGCCAGCAGCACCCCAGTCTTAGCTGGATTGAGCTTCAGTCTATTGGGCCTCACCCATCCCATTACAACCTCCAGGCACTGATCCATGACATCCATCAACTCACCTGATTCATTTGGAAAGGAGGAATAAAGATGAGTGTCAGCTTCATATCACTGATATTATAGCACAAAACTCTGGATGAATTCATCCATTAGTTTCAGGTAGAAATTAAATAGCATGAGAAACAGAATGGAATAATGCAAAAGCTCATATTCTGGGTTGGATCCAGAATAAAATGGCAATTTCCACCCTCTCCCCCATCCCACTGCAGGCCTCCCCCCATGTCATTTCTCACGTTCCTCTATTCTCCCAGAAGTACCATTTCATGGAGATCACTGGGTGTCAGTGTGAGGGGAAGGAAGGAAAGTTCCATGTGGCCATCTGAAAATTTAAGTCTGGTTCCAACCAGTGTTCCCTCTAAGCTCAGTTGGTGTGAGCTAGCTCACAGTTTTTTAGCCTCCAGTTCCCACATTTTTTGTCTTAGCTCAGGAAGGATGGCTCCACTAATCTATGCGGTAGCCAAATCACTTGCTCACAACTTTAATGCCAGTAGCTCAGAAAGTAGAATTTTTTGCTCACCAGACTCCACACCTTAAAGGGAGCATTGGTTCCAACCCGTTATGTGGATGAGCAGCAGTCACTCTGCAACAACTTCTGATCCACTAGGTAAGAACAGAGTGTGATGTCTCCATATCTACCTTAGCTAACCCATCCAGAAGTAAATGGTATCAAAAGCTGCTGAGAAGTCCAGAAGAATCGACAGGGCCATGGCTCAGTGGTAGAGCATCTGCTTGGCATGCAGAAGGTGCCAAGTTCAATCCCCAGCATCTCCAGTAAAAGCATCTGACAGCAGATGATGTGAAAGACCTCTGCCTGAGACCCTGGAGAGCTTCTGCCAGTCTGAGTAGACAATAGTGACTTTGAGGGACCAAGGGTCCATCTGATTCAGTATAAGGCAGCTTCATGTGTTCATGGTTCCTTCCCCCCCCCCCCCCCCATCGCCTCCTAGATAATAAAAGACAATTTCTGTCTCAAAACTAGACCTGAAACCAGACTGGAAAATATCTAGACAATTTCATCCAAGAAAATCCATCTAATCCTTGGAGAGGGATCTGAAAGCCAAACGATAACACTCTGACCAAGAGAGCTGTGATCCTCAAAAGTTTATGCTACGATAACGTTTGTCAGTCCTAAAGGTGCTATGGGGCTTTTTACTCTTAAACCTGCTTTTCAGAAACTCATTATCTTAATTTTACATAAACGTGGGAAAATAAGATATAATAAAAATATTTATTTATGTACATTATGTATAGTCTGCCTTTCTCACTTGGACTCAAGGCGGATTACAAAGAGTGAGTCAATATAATGGACAGGATGGGGCACAACAGTTTAAATTTTTTTATTATGTATGGATGTTTTTATCATCATGCTGATCGCCGCCCTGAGCCATGTGTATCCAGGGGTAGGGAGGTCTATAAATTGAAATTATAAATGAATATACAATACAATAGGATTAGGTTTGTAGAAATCTAAAAACAGAACTGAAGCAAAGCGTACATAGTAACACGACACATAAACTGATGCAAAAATCACATAGGAGGATTCTAGTTTCAGCAAGCTAAATAAATAATTTATCCATAATAATTTACCCAGCAATTTTGTGAATAATTTATTACTGTGTGACTCTAATGCCTGCATAGAAAAGTCCTGCGTAGAAAAGGCCCAGATTCTAAACCTCAAACTTTTAAAAATTCCCTCAGGGAACCCTTAGACAGTGGGTCATGCTGAAAATTGCAACAGGGAAAGTCCTTTGGGGGAATGTCTAGCCCCAGGGAAATCCATCCTAGCCACATCTTATAATTTCCCCCCTTCGTCTATAGGATAGTCATAATTTGTTTTGATCTAATCCATGGTTCTGCAAGAGTTTCCCCTCCTGCTTATCCCCTACACTTTGTGGGGTTTGTTTTTTTTTGGGGGGGAAGGCCCATAGAATTCTGATTGCAGGATCCTCTAAGCAGCCCTGTAGCCAGTAATGTTTAGCTGGTGGGGCAGGGGCCCGGGCGATGGGGCAGGGGAGCAGGGAGTGGGGAACTTAATTAGATTAAGTGGGGTAGTGAATGAAAGAGAAAGAGAGAAGGCATGCCCTCTGATCAGCTGTTAAACCTCTGATCAGCTGTTAAACCTGTTATTACAGCCCAGAAGATTGGCTGCCCTCTCCCATTCCTGTATTGTATAGTTCTCGATGTTGAGAAAAGCAAAGAACATTTTGCAGGACTTGTCACATCCTGAACATTCCATGTTTGAACTGCTGCCTTCGGGCAGAAGATATAGGACAATTAAAGCAAGGACAAATAGATTAAAAAATAGTTTTTATTCAAGAGCTATTATTGCCTTAAATGCTGTATGAAATTGGAATTTGGGTGACATTGGTGGTTTTAAGTTGTTATGTGACCCTTAAGGGAGTTATGAGATAGTTGTGAATGGTGTGTGAGTGTATATGAATATTGTTGTAGATCACCGAAATGATTGCATCTTTAATTTCATTGTACTATGTACAAAGACAATAAAGGATATTATTATTATTATTATTATTATTATTATTATTATTATTATTATTATTATTATTATTATTATTATTATTATTATTATTATTATTATTATTATTATTATTATTATTATTATTAT
>NW_015165385.1:28783-37667 GCF_001447785.1 Gekko japonicus
AGAAGAAGACCCCTTTCAGTGTTTGTATATGTCAGAAAAGGACTTACAAAATCATATAGCTCCCAGTGATTCATCCCATGCCATCTTCCCCCCCCCCATGCAACATTTTGTTGCGGGTCCCCTCTTGTTATTATTATTGTTGTTATTGTTATTGTTACTGTTATTACTGTTATTACTGTTATTATTGTTATTGTTATTAGCTGATGGGCTTGGAGTAAAACTGACCAGAAGTGTCAGGATGGCTTCCCTTTCTTTCCCCAGCCTCCACGCCACTGTGGGGTGGGGCGCACCAGTGGTGGTGGGGTCTGGCATCCTCCCAGGGTGAGGCAGGGCTCATCCATAGTAGGGCTCTGCCCCCCAAATGCCCCCCTGTGGCTATGGGCCTGCCTCTGAGTCCTAACCCTCCCCCACACCTCCACCATCCTTTGAAATCAGTATTAATTTTGCAGCCATTCACATGAAAAATATTTTTCGGCATTAGCGTTTACACAAAAGTGAGAAGTTGAGATTAATCCTCAAAGGGGACAGGTTGGCAGGCTGCCATTGCTTTCTGTCTTCTCGGGTAATATGCAGTTGTATAAAATACGTGATGCCAAATCATTCTGCAAGTTTCCTCCAGTTTAGCGGCTGTAACTTACGGGGAGGAGTATCAAGGGAGAGGCCGTTGCTCAGTGGCAGAGTATCGGCTTTGCCTACAGAAGGTTCCAGGTTCAACCCTTGTCATCTCCAGTTCAAGGGACTAGGCAGTAGGTGATGCGAAAAGCCTCTGCCTGAGACCCTGGAGAGCTGCTGCCAGTCTGAGTCGAAAATACTGATTTTGTTGGACCCAGGGTCTGATTCAGTATAAGGCAGTCTCATGTGTCCATGCGGATTCTCACAGTACAGGGAGAATGTTTCTTTCTGAAGCAACTTGGTTCTATTTCACTTGTAAAGAAAGCCATCGTGTTTGTGTCAGTTTACCTGGTTATCCTTCATTTATCTATTCAGACTTGGAAAACATCATTTCGTATTAGCCATTCTATCCTTGAAATGGATTATTATTAGTGGATTATCAGTGTTTGATTCACCTTACTGCTAAATGGAAACCCCTATGATGCAACAGGAGCAGTGCTTGAACTAAAGGAGGCATGTCTGCTATTGGTACTGGATGGGTCAGAACCAGGCCCATAGCTACAGTGGGGAATTTTGGGGCCTGCTCCCCGACCTCCTGCCAAGGCCTCCCGAATTCCATCCAGCCCCCGGCACTCTGGACTAGGGATGTGCATTTGGTTCGTCTGAAACAAATGCACCCCCGAAAATGGCCACAGTGCCACACAGAAACCCGAAAAGACCAAGGGGGGGGGGGAGGCCAATTTCAGCCAATTGCTGCATGCATGTGCAGCCTGCAAGGTTGGTGTTGTTGCTTTGCACACCACCTTCCTTGCTTGGGAGAGGGGAGAGAGAATCAACTCTACCCAACTCTACCCTGGCCTGACCTGCTACATCCCTGGACTTCTGGTTGCACCAACAATTTACACAGGGCAGGGCCTGTATAAATGTTGTTCCTGTTGGTCTTTTGGGGTTTCTGTGTGGCACTGTGGCATGCTTGCACTGGAGTGTGCCACTTGTTCTCATGGCAAACAAGCACCTCCCAAGACAGTTTACTTTCCTTGAGGTTCTCTGGGAGAGTCTGACTGCTGGGTGCTGCCTGCTTGCCTGCCTTAAGTGCTGCTGGCTGGGTTTCCCCATTGGAAACAATGGAGGTAATGGGGGTGAGCTGTTTGTGTGCCCATAGAATTGAGCCCACTGGTCCAATTGCTTTGGGACATGGGGGTTTATGTGGGGAGTGGCTTCTGAAGCTACCCTGAAAATCTGGAGCTTCTCCCTCAAACCCCCTTCCCCCCTAGAGCCACTAACAGCACCATGGGAAAAAAGTAACTTTCTTTCCCTCTATAGAGAACAATGGAGGGGATGGGGGCAACCTGTTTGGGGGCCCATAGAATTGGACCCCCTGGTCCAATGTTTTTGAAACTTTGTGGGTATCTTGAGGAGAGGCTCCAGCAGCTTCCCTGTGAGGTTGGAGCCTCTCCCTCAAATTGCCTCCCCTCCAGCTCCCAGAATATACCCTATGTTTTCACCATTGACTTCAATGGCCCATAAGATATAATGGGGCTGAAATTGACATTCAGCTGAGAAAGACTCCAGAATCACTGGTACTGACGAAATTGACATGTGGGAGTCTTACTGCCAGCCGAAATTGATTCTGCCCGATTCAGCCAAATCCGAATCGGATGATTTTTTAATTTATTTATTTATTTTGCGCACCCCTACTCTGGGCCTCCTGGAGGACTCCTGAATTTCTGGGCTGCCCGGAGGACTTCCCACCACCACCCCTTCCCCAAGTGTGGTTTGCTTCCCCACATAGGCAGGCAGAGAGTGAATGCTGCAAAAGTCATTTTAAAAAATTTACTTTAATTTTATATTTTATTTTGTGACATCAGTGCCCCCTGACTTATTTAAAGCCCCCCCCCCCCAGATTACAAAATCCTGGCTACGGGTCTGGTCAGGACCAAGGTTGGTCTAATCCACAATAAAAGATAGCAGATGATTTCTTGTTTGTCTGATATGGTCTTGTCCATTTTCCTCCAGACCTGTTGGACTGCAGTAGATCAAAATAAACCCTTTTCTGTGAGCAATGTAGTAAATTTCGGTAGATCTTATGTATAACTCTTGGGCTATCTGCCAGTAGCTGATTGATAAGACTGGACATGTAAGGTCTGCCAGTCAGATTAGAGTTGTGTCATCTGCATTTAGAATATACATTCACAAATTAATAGTGAGAGATTTGGTTAATATAGCACTTTCCCCAGTCATAGAAGCATGATAACTGAATGCAGTAAATCAGTCTCCCAAGAAGGAGACTGCAAAAAAGGTAAACTTACATTTATTCAAGTAGATCCTGTTCACATCTAGATTGCAGTCAAAAGAAGAGAAAGAAACCTAATCTAAAGATTACCTATCACAAATGGCCAGCTTGTCCAGCATCATGTGTGTGGGAGTATGAGGAGCATTGTCTCTACAGGGCAGACCTGCAGAGACGTGCATCTACATGGAAGGCCATGTGCAGAGTGGGAGAGGACAAAGTAGAGAGAGAGGAATGGTAAGAGAGCAGCTCCCAGTTTAAGATCAAGATACGCAACACCTGTGCACACTTAGAATAATATAGGGCCCTAGATGTCCAGGCATGTTGAGTTGCTCATTCCAACAATTAAGAAATATAAATCTAAACCAAAGAAATGCCCATTATTCTGTCACCTCACTGGTTTTGCTTACATTTGAACAAGGTGAGTGTGAGACAGGAATTCTGTCTCTGGCTGTGTTTGCCCAACCCAACTTGAGAAACACACGACAACAGTCCTGTAGAGGAGAAAACACCAAAAAAAAATAATTAATAAAGGGAAGAGAACAGAGTAACAAGGCGTTGGGCCCTCGAATACCCACCAGCTCTCCTGAAGTTATAATGGGTGACATAGCATTTTATACTCAAAATGGCATAAGCAAACAAAATCATAATGATAGGTTCCATTAATTTCGTCATAAAGATCTACCGGTAATTGGGCTAAGACCCATGGGTTGGGCTTTCCCAAGCAAAGTCCTATCCCCCTAGCTAAACAATAGACAATTCTTTTTCTTAGGCCATGAAGCTCTAAAAGTATCAATATTAGCTGATACGGTTACAGGGTATTATTATTCTCTATTTTAGCGAGGCCAACCGACACATGCGCCGTTGCAGCCGGCCAGTCAAGGCCACAAGCCTTAGCAGAAAAGCGGCCTGTCAGCATTTCTATCCTCCCAGCATGCTTTTAAGCAATGGACCAAAGTTAATATCTGAATGTATGTTCATGATTGATTTCTGTCCATGTGGTTAGAATCATAAATGACACTTAACATATGTATATATCATGGAAGTGCTACGTGTACCTATAAATCAATCTGTTCATCAGTGGCAGAGTGCAAAATATATAACAGTGCATGCAACATGAGGAAAGGGAAGGAGGTGGTAAAGCAAGAGGGGACTGTTATGTGGTAAATATCCTCTGACCATCACACTTTCCAACTAGAGTTCGCAAATATGCTGCTGAAGAGGATGATCTCCATAGGCATTTTGTGCAGGATCTCTACTTTCTGTTAAAAAAAATGGGGGGGGGGGTAACAGCTTTCAGGATTGTGCAAGTCTTGTGTGCTTAATAGTTTGCTACTCTGATCTGGTCCCGTTCTGTATCTGCCTGCCTGTCAGGGCAAACCCATTTTTGTTGGCAGTCTCCAAAGGTAAGCATTGGGAGGCAGGAATTTGGGCAGAGACTTCCCCCCCCCCCATAAGTAGTTTACTGGTAGGGGAAAGGAGCCAGGTTTGCCTTGTTCTTCCTGGAAGGCAGGCAGTTAAAGACGGAAGGGTTGCAGGAGGACACACATGGCATACTACATTCTCTCATGCTGCAGTGAAGAGAAGCAAATTTGTGCTTGTACTCTCTAAAAGATAAGTGGGGAGGAAGGCTGATGAAGTGTGGATGAAGAAGATGGATGTCTACTTAGGGCAATTCCATAGGATTTTCAAGGAAAGAGATGTTCAGAGGAGGTTTGCCATTGCCTGCCTCTGCATAGCAACCCTGGACTTCTTGGTGGTCTCCCATCTAAGTACTAACCAGGGCCGGCCCTGCTTAGCTTCTGAGATCTGACAAGATGAAGCTAGCCTGGGTTATCAATGTCAGAGCCCACCGCCTTTAATCTCTGTTATTTTAAAAGGTGGTTTTTGAAGCCAGGTGTGGAAGCAAAGCACCTCCTTGCTCTGAAGCATTATGTTTCCATTGCCACACTTAGCAGGCTTGTCACAGTCACAGTAGCACAATCTTTGACGAAGACCGCTGTGCCAAGAAGAGTTCTTCTCGGGCTACATGTGCTGCTCCATCACCACATCCTGGGTAATCGAAGCTGATATGCAAGCTTGTCTTGGAATGACTGTTCAGACTTGTTTACTACCCGTCTCTCTCGATAACCCAAGTGTCTTTCTCAGTGTTTCTTACAGACACCAGCTGAACGGTAGCAGAACAATTACAATCCCAGCTTAAACCCTTCTTGCTGGCAGGTTCAGCATCACAGTAACAAACATTTTTATGACAACTGTACAAGCCGACTTGACAAACTCGAGGTCTTTTCTCAATGGGTTCCCCCCCCTCCACATTTGTATTTCATAATGAATCAAGTCGGGGCAGAGGGCCAGGGCTCTTTTTCACTTTAATTAGCAGCTTCGACGAAAATCCAGAAATTCGCAGTCAGGAATTGACTTCATAACCTTCGCGAAAAGCAGGCTTCCCAACTGGGCATGTGCAGTTTTCAGTTCTGTTTCAGTCCTCTGCATATTGTTGCATTTGCCACCTGTCATGAACTGAAGAATGGAAGGATTCTTAAGGCAATGTTAGAGGTAAGGTAATGCAACCTTCTCAACTGATTGTACTTCAGGTGATGTTTTTCAGGTTCCTGATCATATCTTTGTTGGAGTGAGTTACTCAGCACACCTGGACACTGGGGAGTGCTACATCACTCTAAGTGTGTGTACCTGTTATTCAGGGCTCATTTCCAGCAGGAACACACAGGAACAACGTTCCAGGAGTGCATTTTTGTCCCCCCCCCCAAAGCCTCCTCCCCACTTTGAAAGCAGAAGGGGTTTTAAAAACTTTTTTTAAACTTTTTTTTTTGCTGGGCGGATGGGCAGCCAGGGCTTTCACTGGCCTAAGCCACATCTCCCAGAAGCCCTCAGTTGGACCAGGAGGAGCCGGAGGCAGGACATGCTGCCTCTGCTTGCTGCCACCACCTGCCAAAAGAAGCGTAAGTTAGTGGTGGGGGTGAGGGCTTGCTTTGGGTGGGGAGGGTGGGAGGTGAGGGTGCCCCGGCCATGGGTGGCTTGGGCGCTCTGGTGTGGTTGGGCGGGGATTGTTTTGATCTGGTGTGGTGGGGCGGGGATTGCAGAGAGGTTGGCAAGCTTGTGGGGACTGCTTTTGGGGTGTCAGGGAGTCTTTGGAGAGTACCCAGGCTGCTTCTCTCTGTCCATTTATGTGTGTGTGTGTGTGTGTCTATCTCTCTGTGTCTGTCTCACTCTGTTCCTCTGTGTTTGTGTGTGTGTCTCTCTGCCCCTCTGTGTGTGTGTGTGTGGGTTTGTGACTCTGTCTCTCTGTGTGTGTCTCTCTGTGTCTCTCTGTTTGTCCCTCTCTCTCTGCCCCTCTGTGTGTGTCTCTCTCTGCCCACCTCTCTCTGTCTCTCTGCCCGTCTGTCTCTCTGACCCTCTCTCTCTGTCCCTCTGTGTGTGTGTGCATCTCCCTGTCTCTCTCTCTCTCTCTCTCTCTCTCTCTCTGCCCCTCTGCCCCTCTGTTCGTGTCTCTCTCTGCCCCTCTGCCCCTCTGTTCGTGTCTCTCTCTGCCCCTCTGTTCGTGTCTCTCTCTGCCCCTCTGTTCGTGTCTCTCTCTGCCCCTCTGTTCTTCTGTGTGTGTCTCTGTGTCCCTCTCTGTGTGTGCATGTGTGCGTGCGCCCCTCTCTGTGTGTGTTTCTCTCTCTGGCACCCTGTCCCTCTGTGTGTGTGTCTCTCTGTGTGTGTGTCTCTGTGTGTGTGTCTCTGTCCCTCTGTGTGTGTGTCTCTCTGTCTCTCTGCTGCCTCCATGTTTCTCTGTGTCTCTCTCTGTGTCCCTCTCTCTGTCTCTCTCTCCATGTCTCTCTCTCTCTGTCTTTCTCTTTATTTGCCTTTCTCTCTTTGTCTTTCTTAGCCTATCAAGGTCAGTATTGTTTCAGGGGGTTTCAAGCTCGTACCTTGGGTAAAACTTTGTTGGTCTTAAAGGTGCCACTGGACTCAAACTTTGTTAGACAGACAGGCAGACAGTATTATTTTTTCCTTCTGCCTTCCCACAGTGTGAAATAGTTGGACTCGATGGTAGAATGCAGACCTTTTTGTGTGGATTTAAGTGACTTCCTGTGGCTGGGGCCATGTGGTTGTTGTCTCTAGATGAGGCTGAATGAGGGCAACATGTCTTAAGGTTCCAGAGAGTGCAAAGTGTACGGCCCCAAGGGTTTTGTCAGGCCCTTTTCTTACGCAACAACAAAATTGTTGGCGGAAAGTGCCATCAAGTTGCAGCTGACCAATGGCAACCTAGTAGTGATTTTTAAGGCAAGAGACGTTCAGAGGTGGAGTGCCATTGCCTGCCTCTCCGTCACAACCCTGGGCTTCCTTGGAGGTCTCCCATCCAAGTACTAACCAGGGCTGACCTTGCTTAGCTTCAGAAGATCTGACAAGATTGGGCTAGCCTGGGCCATCCAGGCCAGGGCAACGATAGAATGCTGTCACTTTATTGGGATGATCACTGCATTTCCAAAGGGGTCAGGTTAACAATGTCTTCAACGGGTCCTTTAAAAATAATTTTTTTCAAAGAGGTTCCAGAAGTCTGTTCTGGCATGTTCCCCCAGAAAAAAGAGCCCTGGGAATTGTCTTGCTCACAGCAACAAACAAAGCTTAGCTTGTATTCACTTGAAGAAGGCAACTTGGGCCCCGGTCACACGGGCTGGATATCATGTGGGGGCGTGGCTAATTGCCCCAGAGGAAACTAATGCGTGGCTGCCTGAGCACACATCCCGGTCGAGGTCCCGTGGTTCAGGGGAAATGCCGATCAGACGGTTATCCTGCAGCGTGGCACAGAAGCCACGCCGCGCGATCGCACTGGCAATCGCTCTTTGTGCGCATGTGCTGTTGGGAGCTGTTGCGCAACCTGCGGAGACGAACAGTGGCAGGTGCCGGATGCCATGTAAGTCCACCGGGAACATGATCAGATGCCCGCCCTTGGCCCGCGGTTTCAGGAAACTAGTACCTCGTAGGTACTAGTTTTTAACTCCGCACCTTCAGCGGGGAGCCACGGGTTCACCACGGGAGCACTGCGCTTCCCAGATGTTGGGGTGAGATCACACCCGGAAAATCCGCGGGACTCCCGTGCCTCTCCCGTGGCAACTTTGCCATGTGACCAGGGCCTTGGTTACATATTTAATATTATTTAATGTCATTATATGCGTCATGTGTGTAACTCTGTTTTAGGCACACCTCTCTCTCTCTCGAGGTCAGGTTATTCATAATTTACTAGAGAAGGGAGGATGTCTTTTCCAGATAGTAGATCTCCTAGCCCTGTGAAACATGGAGCATGCAGAATATGTACCACTTGCTGGAGTGTGTGCAAGTAACTGAAAGAAACTTGCATGGGGTTGTGGCTTTTCTTCCATTATTAAAGGTTTTTGCTGAGCGTATAAAAAAAAAGCCATCTAAAACGCCACATCTTGCACAAATCCCATTCTCTAATGTCACACTGTTCATACAAGTAGACCATTTATTTGAACGTTGTTGGTTTTTTTTTTTTTTGCAATAATTTATTTTTTCATGTACTTGTACAGGTACATTGGTGTGATAAGATTGTAACTTCCTTTTACAAAACAAACCAACACCACTCATATATAGCAAAGGTCACTGCTAATTTGCCCTTCTAAGAAAACTGGATTTTAAAAAGCTGAAACCAGAAGCTTTCACAAAAATAAACAGCAATATTAACTTGATCTGTATTTTCATGCTTGTTGTAGGGTAGCTTCCAGTGATGTCAGGGGGTGTGGCATATGCAAATAAGCTATGCTGATGAGTTTTACTAATGAGCTCCTGACCACTTTTTCGACAAAATGACCCCTGTTTATCTCCTTGAATGGGATGTCTTTCTTGGTCTTAACCTGGGCAATGCTCTCTGACCCCTTCTCTCTCTCTCTCTCTCTCTCTCTCTCTCTCTCTCTCTCTCACTCTCTCTCCCTCACGGCTCTCTCTCACACCTCACATGTC